>NW_022060728.1:0-34921 GCF_003285725.1 Scaptodrosophila lebanonensis | reverse complement strand
AATCTTCATCGACAGAGCAATCGTCAACGACAGATCTATCATCATTGTCATTCACAGAATCGGAGTTGACACTATCCAGTACAACAGAATCTATATCGTTTGATATTTTAACATCGTCTATGCTCTCACTACCTACATACCTAGCTCAATTTCAGCGTCGTATTTCACATCGTCATCGATACAGCAATCGTCATCGTCACATCTATCGGTTGCCTCAATATCGTCATTGACAGAGCACTCGTCATTGGTATTCACAGAATCGGAGTGTGATACATTCCAGTACCAACACTACCATCAACACAATTTTCAACAATATCGGAATCTACATCGTTTGATATTTTAACATCGTCTATGCTCTCACTACCTACATCACTATCTTAATTTCAGCCTCGTATTTCAAATCTTCATCGACAGAGCAATCGTCAACGAAGATCTATCATCAGTGTCATTCACAAGAATCGGAGTTGACACTATCAAGTACAACAGAATCTACATCGTTTGATATTTAACATCGTCTATGCTCTCACTACCTACATCACCTAGCTCAATTTCAGCCTCGTATTTCACATCGTCATCGATACAGCAATCGTCATCGACAGATCTATCGTTTTGCCTCAATATCGTCATATGACAGATCCATCGTCATTGGTATTCAGACAGAATCGGAGTTGATACATTCCAGTACAACACTACCATCAACACAATTTTCAACAATATCGGAATCTACATCGTTGATATTTTACATCGTCTATGCTCTCACTACCTACATCACCTATCTCAATTTCAGCCTCGTATTTCACATCGTCATCGTCAGAGCAATCGTCAACGACAGATCTATCATCATTGTCATTTGCAGAATCGGAATTGATACATCCCAGTACAACACTACCATCAACACAATTTTCACCATATCGCAATCTATATCGTTTGATATTTTAACTTCATCTATGCTCTCACTACCTACATCACCCTAGCTCAATTTCAGCGACGTATTTCACATCGTCATCGTCAGAGCAATCGTCAACGACAGATCTATCATCATTGTCATTCACAGAATCGGAGTTGACTCTATCCAGTACAACAGAATCTACATCGTTTGATATTTTAACATCGTCTATGCTCCACTACCTACATCACCTAGCTCATTCAGCGTCGTATTGCACATCGTCATCGTCAGAGCAATCGTCATCCACAGATCTACTCGGTTGCCTCCAATATCGTCATTGACAGAGCAATCGTCAGCGACAGATCTATCGTCCAGTACAACACTACCATCAACACAATTTTCAACAATATCGGAATCTATATCGTTTGATATTTTAACATCGGTCTATGCTCTCACTACCTACATCACCTATCTCAATTTCAGCCTCGTAGTTCACATCGTCGTCGTCAGAGCAATCGTCAACGACAGATCTATCATCATTGTCATTCACAGAATCGGAGTTGATACATTCCAGTACAACACTACCATCAACACAATTTTCAAACAGATCGGGAATCTACATCGTTTGATATTTTAACTTCGTCTATGCTCTCACTACCTACATCACCTATCTCAATTTCAGCCTCGTATTTCACATTGTCATCGTAAGAGCAATCGTCATCGACAGATCTATCATCATTGTCATTTACAGAATCGGATGTACATCCCAGTACAACTAATACCATCAACACAATTTCAACATATCGCAATCTATATCGTTTGATATTTAACTTCATCTATGCTCTCACTACCTACATCACCTAGCTCAATTTAGCGTCGTATTTCACATCGTCATCGTCAGAGCAATCGTCAACGACAGATCTATCATCATTGTCATTCACAGAATCGAGTTGACACTATCAAGTACAACAGAATCTACATCGTTTGATATTTTAACATCGTCTATGCTCTCACTACCTACATCACCTAGCTCAATTTCAGCCTCGTATTTCACATCGTCATCGATACAGCAATCGTCATCGACAGATCTATCGTTTGCCTCAATATCGTCATTGACAGATCCATCGTCATTGGTATTCACAGAATCGGAAGTTGATACATTCCAGTACAACACAACCATCAACACAATTTTCAACACATATCGGAATCTACATCGTTTGATATTTAACATCGTCTATGCTCTCACTACCTACATCACCTATCTTAATTTCAGCCTCGTATTTCAAATCTTCATCGACAGAGCAATCGTCAACGACAGATCTATCATCATTGTCATTCACAGAATCGGAGTTGACACTATCCAGTACAACAGAATCTATATCGTTTGATATTTTAACATCGTCTATTGCTCTCACTACCTACATCACCTAGCTCATTCAGCGTCGTATTTCACATCGTCATCGATACAGCAATCGTCATCGTCACATCTATCGGTTGCCTCAATATCGTCATTGACAGAGCAATCGTCATTGGTATTCACAGAATCGGAGTTGATACATTCCAGTACAACACTACCATCAACACAATTTTCAACAATATCGGAATCTACAATCGTTTGATATTTTAACATCGTCTATGCTCTCACTACCTACATCACCTATCTTAATTTCAGCCTCGTATTTCAAATCTTCATCGACAGAGCAATCGTCAACGACAGATCTATCATCATTGTCATTCACAGAATCGGAGTTGACACTATCAAGTACAACAGAATCTACATCGTTTGATATTTTAACATCGTCTATGCTCTCACTACCTACATCACCTAGCTCAATTTCAGCCTCGTATTTCACATCGTCATCGATACAGCAATCGTCATCGACAGATCTATCGTTTGCCTCAATATCGTCATTGACAGATCCATCGTCATTGGTATTCACAGAATCGGAGTTGATACATTCCAGTACAACACTACCATCAACACAATTTTCAACAATATCGGAATCTACATCGTTTGATATTTTAACATCGTCTATGCTCTCACTACCTACATCACCTATCTCAATTTCAGCCTCGTATTTCACATCGTCATCGTCAGAGCAATCGTCAACGACAGATCTATCATCATTGTCATTTGCAGAATCGGAATTGATACATCCCAGTACAACACTACCATCAACACAATTTTCACCAATATCGCAATCTATATCGTTTGATATTTTAACTTCATCTATGCTCTCACTACCTACATCACCTAGCTCAATTTCAGCGACGTATTTCACATCGTCATCGTCAGAGCAATCGTCAACGACAGATCTATCATCATTGTCATTCACAGAATCGGAGTTGACTCTATCCAGTACAACAGAATCTACATCGTTTGATATTTTAACATCGTCTATGCTCCCACTACCTACATCACCTAGCTCAATTTCAGCGTCGTATTGCACATCGTCATCGTCAGAGCAATCGTCATCCACAGATCTATCGGTTGCCTCAATATCGTCATTGACAGAGCAATCGTCAGCGACAGATCTATCGTCCAGTACAACACTACCATCAACACAATTTTCAACAATATCGCAATCTATATCGTTTGATATTTTAACATCGTCTATGCTCTCACTACCTACATCACCTATCTCAATTTCAGCCTCGTATTTCACATCGTCGTCGTCAGAGCAATCGTCAACGACAGATCTATCATCATTGTCATTCACAGAATCGGAGTTGATACATTCCAGTACAACACAACCATCAACACAATTTTCAAGAATATCGGAATCTACATCGTTTGATATTTTAACATCGTCTATGCTCTCACTACCTACATCACCTATCTCAATTTCAGCCTCGTATTTCACATCGTCATCGCAATCGTCAACGACATATCTATCGTCATTGGTATTCACAGAATCGGAGTTGATACATTCCAGTACAACACTACCATCAACACAATTTTCAACAATATCGGAATCTACATCGTTTGATATTTTAACATCGTCTATGCTCTCACTACCTACATCACCTATCTCAATTTCAGCCTCGTATTTCACATCGTCGTCGTCAGAGCAATCGTCAACGACAGATCTATCGTCATTGGTATTCACAGAATCGGAGTTGATACATTCCAGTACAACACTACCATCAACACAATTTTCAACAATATCGGAATCTACATCGTTTGATATTTTAACTTCGTCTATGCTCTCACTACCTACATCACCTATCTCAATTTCAGCCTCGTATTTCACATTGTCATCGTCAGAGCAATCGTCAACGACAGATCTATCATCATTGTCATTTACAGAATCGGAATTGATACATCCCAGTACAACACTACCATCAACACAATTTTCAACAATATCGCAATCTATATCGTTTGATATTTTAACTTCATCTATGCTCTCACTACCTACATCACCTAGCTCAATTTCAGCGTCGTATTTCACATCGTCATCGTCAGAGCAATCGTCAACGACAGATCTATCATCATTGTCATTCACAGAATCGGAGTTGACACTATCCAGTACAACAGAATCTACATCGTTTGATATTTTAACATCGTCTATAATCTCACTACCTACATCACCTAGCTCAATTTCAGCGTCGTATTTCACATCGTCGTCGATACAGCAATCGTCATCCACAGATCTATCGGTTGCCTCAATATCGTCATTGACAGAGCAATCGTCATCGACAGATCTATCGGCATTGGTATTCACAGAATCGGAGTTGATACATTCCAGTACAACACAACCATCAACACAATTTTCAACAATATCGGAATCTACATCGTTTGATATTTTAACATCGTCTATGCTCTCACTACCTACATCACCTATCTCAATTTCAGCCTCGTATTTCACATCGTCATCGCAATCGTCAACGACATATCTATCATCATTGTCATTTACAGAATCGGAGTTGACACTATCCAGTACAACAGAATCTACATCGTTTGATATTTTAACATCGTCTATGCTCTCACTACCTACATCACCTAGCTCAATTTCAGCCTCGTATTTCAAATCTTCATCGACAGAGCAATCGTCAACGACAGATCTATCATCAATGTCATTCACAGAATCGGAGTTGACACTATCCAGTACAACAGAATCTATATCGTTTGATATTTTAACATCGTCTATGCTCTCACTACCTACATCACCTAGCTCAATTTCAGCGTCGTATTTCACATCGTCATCGATACAGCAATCGTCATCGTCACATCTATCGGTTGCCTCAATATCGTCATTGACAGAGCAATCGTCTTCGACAGATCTATCGTCATTGGTATTCACAGAATCGGAGTTGATACATTCCAGTACAACACTACCATCAACACAATTTTCAACAATATCGGAATCTACATCGTTTGATATTTTAACTTCGTCTATGCTCTCACTACCTACATCACCTATCTCAATTTCAGCCTCGTATTTCACATTGTCATCGTCAGAGCAATCGTCAACGACAGATCTATCATCATTGTCATTTACAGAATCGGAATTGATACATCCCAGTACAACACTACCATCAACACAATTTTCAACAATATCGCAATCTATATCGTTTGATATTTTAACTTCATCTATGCTCTCACTACCTACATCACCTAGCTCAATTTCAGCGTCGTATTTCACATCGTCATCGTCAGAGCAATCGTCAACGACAGATCTATCATCATTGTCATTCACAGAATCGGAGTTGACACTATCCAGTACAACAGAATCTACATCGTTTGATATTTTAACATCGTCTATACTCTCACTACCTACATCACCTAGCTCAATTTCAGCGTCGTATTTCACATCGTCGTCGATACAGCAATCGTCATCCACAGATCTATCGGTTGCCTCAATATCGTCATTGACAGAGCAATCGTCATCGACAGATCTATCGGCATTGGTATTCACAGAATCGGAGTTGATACATTCCAGTACAACACTACCATCAACACAATTTTCAACAATATCGGAATCTACATCGTTTGATATTTTAACATCGTCTATGCTCTCACTACCTACATCACCTATCTCAATTTCAGCCTCGTATTTCACATCGTCATCGTCAGAGCAATCGTCAACGACAGATCTATCATCATTGTCATTTACAGAATCGGAATTGATACATCCCAGTACAACACTACCATCAACACAATTTTCAACAATATCGCAATCTATATCGTTTTTTATTTTAACTTCATCTATGCTCTCACTACCTACATCACCTAGCTCAATTTCAGCGTCGTATTTCACATCGTCATCGACAGAGCAATCGTCAACGACAGATCTATCATCATTGTCATTCACAGAATCGGAGTTGACTCTATCCAGTACAACAGAATCTACATCGTTTGATATTTTAACATCGTCTATGCTCTCACTACCTACATCACCTATCTCAATTTCAGCCTCGTATTTCACATTGTCATCGACAGAGCAATCGTCAACGACATATCTATCATCATTGTCATATACAGAATCGGAGTTGACACTATCCAGTACAACAGAATCTACATCGTTTGATATTTTAACATCGTCTATGCTCTCACTACCTACATCACCTAGCTCAATTTCAGCCTCGTATTTCAAATCTTCATCGACAGAGCAATCGTTAACGACAGATCTATCATCAATGTCATTCACAGAATCGGAGTTGACACTATCCAGTACAACAGAATCTATATCGTTTGATATTTTAACATCGTCTATGCTCTCACTACCTACATCACCTAGCTCAATTTCAGCGTCGTATTGCACATCGTCAATGCAATCGTCATCCACAGATCTATCGGTTGCCTCAATATCGTCATTGACAGAGCAATCGTCAGCGACAGATCTATCGTCCAGTACAACTTTACCATCAACACAATTTTCAACAATATCGCAATCTATATCGTTTGATATTTTAACATCGTCTATGCTCTCACTACCTACATCACCTATCTCAATTTCAGCCTCGTATTTCACATCGTCATCGACAGAGCAATCGTCAACGACAGATCTATCATCATTGTCATTCACAGAATCGGAGTTGACTCTATCCAGTACAACAGAATCTACATCGTTTGATATTTTAACATCGTCTATGCTCTCACTACCTACATCACCTATCTCAATTTCAGCCTCGTATTTCACATTGTCATCGACAGAGCAATCGTCAACGACATATCTATCATCATTGTCATTTACAGAATCGGAGTTGACACTATCCAGTACAACAGAATCTACATCGTTTGATATTTTAACATCGTCTATGCTCTCACTACCTACATCACCTAGCTCAATTTCAGCCTCGTATTTCAAATCTTCATCGACAGAGCAATCGTTAACGACAGATCTATCATCAATGTCATTCACAGAATCGGAGTTGACACTATCCAGTACAACAGAATCTATATCGTTTGATATTTTAACATCGTCTATGCTCTCACTACCTACATCACCTAGCTCAATTTCAGCGTCGTATTTCACATCGTCATCGATACAGCAATCGTCATCGTCACATCTATCGGTTGCCTCAATATCGTCATTGACAGAGCAATCGTCAACGACAGAACTATCATCATTGTCATTCACAGAATCGGAGTTGATACATTCCAGTACAACACAACCATCAACACAATTTTCAACAATATCGGAATCTACATCGTTTGATATTTTAACTTCATCTATGCTCTCACTACCTACATCACCTATCTCAATTTCAGCCTCGTATTTCACATCGTCGTCGTCAGAGCAATCGTCAACGACAGATCTATCATCATTGTCATTCACAGAATCGGAGTTGATACATTCCAGTACAACACAACCATCAACACAATTTTCAACAATATCGCAATCTATATCGTTTGATATTTTAACTTCATCTATGCTCTCACTACCTACATCACCTAGCTCAATTTCAGCGTCGTATTTCACATCGTCATCGTCAGAGCAATCGTCAACGACAGATCTATCATCATTGTCATTCACAGAATCGGAGTTGACACTATCCAGTACAATAGAATCTACATCGTTTGATATTTTAACATCGTCTATGCTCTCACTACCTACATCACATATCTCAATTTCAGCCTCGTATTTCACATCGTCGTCGTCAGAGCAATCGTCAACGACAGATCTATCATCATTGTCATTCACAGAATCGGAGTTGATACATTCCAGTACAACACAACCATCAACACAATTTTCAACAATATCGGAATCTACATCGTTTGATATTTTAACATCGTCTATGCTCTCACTACCTACATCACCTAGCTCAATTTCAGCCTCGTATTTCAAATCTTCATCGACAGAGCAATCGTCAACGACAGATCTATCATCAATGTCATTCACAGAATCGGAGTTGACACTATCCAGTACAACAGAATCTATATCGTTTGATATTTTAACATCGTCTATGCTCTCACTACCTACATCACCTAGCTCAATTTCAGCGTCGTATTTCACATCGTCATCGATACAGCAATCGTCATCGTCACATCTATCGGTTGCCTCAATATCGTCATTGACAGAGCAATCGTCTTCGACAGATCTATCATCATTGTCATTTACAGAATCGGAATTGATACATTCCAGTACAACACTACCATCAACACAATTTTTAACAATATCGGAATCTACATCGTTTGATATTTTAACATCGTCTATGCTCTCACTACCTACATCACCTATCTCAATTTCAGCCTCGTATTTCACATCGTCATCGTCAGAGCAATCGTCAACGACAGATCTATCATCATTGTCATTTACAGAATCGGAGTTGACACTATCCAGTACAACAGAATCTACATCGTTTGATATTTTAACATCGTCTATGCTCTCACTACCTACATCACCTAGCTCAATTTCAGCCTCGTATTTCAAATCTTCATCGACAGAGCAATCGTCAACGACAGATCTATCATCAATGTCATTCACAGAATCGGAGTTGACACTATCCAGTACAACAGAATCTATATCGTTTGATATTTTAACATCGTCTATGCTCTCACTACCTACATCACCTAGCTCGATTTCAGCGTCGTATTTCACATCGTCATCGATACAGCAATCGTCATCGTCACATCTATCGGTTGCCTCAATATCGTCATTGACAGAGCAATCGTCTTCGACAGATCTATCATCATTGTCATTTACAGAATCGGAATTGATACATTCCAGTACAACACTACCATCAACACAATTTTTAACAATATCGGAATCTACATCGTTGATATTTTAACATCGTCTATGCTCTCACTACCTACATCACCTATCTCAATTTCAGCCTCGTATTTCACATCGTCATCGTCAGAGCAATCGTCAACGACATATCTATCATCATTGTCATTCACAGAATCGGAGTTGACTCTATCCAGTACAACAGAATCTACATCGTTTGATATTTTAACATCGTCTATGCTCCCACTACCTACATCACCTAGCTCAATTTCAGCGTCGTATTGCACATCGTCATTGCAATCGTCATCCACAGATCTATCGGTTGCCTCAATATCGTCATTGACAGAGCAATCGTCAGCGACAGATCTATCGTCCAGTACAACTTTACCATCAACACAATTTTCAACATTATCGCATTCTATATCGTTTGATATTTTAACATCGTCTATGCTCTCACTACCTACATCACCTATCTCAATTTCAGCCTCGTATTTCACATCGTCGTCGTCAGAGCAATCGTCAACGACAGATCTATCATCATTGTCATTCACAGAATCGGAGTTGATACATTCCAGTACAACACAACCATCAACACAATTTTCAACAATATCGGAATCTACATCGTTTGATATTTTAACATCGTCTATGCTCTCACTACCTACATCACCTTTCTCAATTTCAGCCTCGTATTTCACATCGTCATCGCAATCGTCAACGGCAGATCTATCATCATTGTCGTTCACAGAATCGGAGTTGACACTATCCAGTACAACAGAATCTACATCATTTGATATTTTAACATCGTCTATGCTCTCACTACCTACATCACCTAGCTCAATTTCAGCGTCGTATTTCACATCGTCGTCGATACAGCAATCGTCATCCACAGATCTATCGGTTGCCTCAATATCGTCATTGACAGAGCAATCGTCATCGACAGATCTATCGTCATTGGTATTCACAGAATCGGAATTGATACATTCCAGTACAACACTACCATCAACACAATTTTCAATATTATCGGAATCTGTATCGTTTGATATTTTAACTTCGTCTATGCTCTCATTACCGACATCACCTATCTCAATTTCAGCCTCGTATTTCACATCGTCATCGTCAGAGCAATCGTCAACGACATATCTATCATCATTGTCATTTACAGAATCGGAGTTGACATTATCCAGTACAACAGAATCTACATCGTTTGATATTTTAACATCGTCTATGCTCTCACTACCTACATCACCTAGCTCAATTTCAGCCTCGTATTTCACATCGTCGTCGATACAGCAATCGTCATTCACAGATCTATCGGTTGCCTCAATATCGTCATTGACAGAGCAATCGTCATCGACAGATCTATCGTCATTGGTATTCACAGAATCGGAGTTGATACATTCCAGTACAACACTACCATCAACACAATTTTCAACAATATCGGAATCTACATCGTTTGATATTTTAACATCGTCTATGCTCTCACTACCTACATCACCTAGCTCAATTTCAGCGTCGTATTTCATATCGTCAGAGCAATCATCAACCACAGATCTATCATCATTGTCATTCACAGAATCGGAGTTGACACTATCCAGTACAACAGAATCTACATCGTTTGATATTTTAACATCGTCTATGCTCTCACTACCTACATCACCTAGCTCAATTTCAGCCTCGTATTTCACATCGTCATCGATACAGCAATCGTCATCGACAGATCTATCGTTTGACTCAATATCGTCATCGACAGATCTATCGTCATTGGTATTCACAGAATCGGAGTTGATACATTCCAGTACAACACTACCATCAACACAATTTTCAACAATATCGGAATCTACATCGTTTGATATTTTAACATCGTCTATGCTCTCACTACCTACATCACCTATCTCAATTTCAGCCTCGTATTTCACATCGTCAGAGCAATCGTCAACGACAGATCTATCATCATTGTCATTCACAGAATCGGAGTTGACTCTATCCAGTACAACAGAATCTACATCGTTTGATATTTTAACATCGTCTATGCTCTCACTACCTACATCACCTATCTCAATTTCAGCCTCGTATTTCACATTGTCATCGACAGAGCAATCGTCAACGACATATCTATCATCATTGTCATTTACAGAATCGGAGTTGACACTATCCAGTACAACAGAATCTACATCGTTTGATATTTTAACATCGTCTATGCTCTCACTACCTACATCACCTAGCTCAATTTCAGCCTCGTATTTCAAATCTTCATCGACAGAGCAATCGTCAACGACAGATCTATCATCAATGTCATTCACAGAATCGGAGTTGACACTATCCAGTACAACAGAATCTATATCGTTTGATATTTTAACATCGTCTATGCTCTCACTACCTACATCACCTAGCTCAATTTCAGCGTCGTATTTCACATCGTCATCGATACAGCAATCGTCATCGTCACATCTATCGGTTGCCTCAATATCGTCATTGACAGAGCAATCGTCAACGACAGAAACTATCATCATTGTCATTCACAGAATCGGAGTTGATACATTCCAGTACAACACAACCATCAACACAATTTTCAACAATATCGGAATCTACATCGTTTGATATTTTAACTTCATCTATGCTCTCACTACCTACATCACCTATCTCAATTTCAGCCTCGTATTTCACATCGTCGTCGTCAGAGCAATCGTCAACGACAGATCTATCATCATTGTCATTCACAGAATCGGAGTTGATACATTCCAGTACAACACAACCATCAACACAATTTTCAACAATATCGCAATCTATATCGTTTGATATTTTAACTTCATCTATGCTCTCACTACCTACATCACCTAGCTCAATTTCAGCGTCGTATTTCACATCGTCATCGTCAGAGCAATCGTCAACGACAGATCTATCATCATTGTCATTCACAGAATCGGAGTTGACACTATCCAGTACAATAGAATCTACATCGTTTGATATTTTAACATCGTCTATGCTCTCACTACCTACATCACATATCTCAATTTCAGCCTCGTATTTCACATCGTCGTCGTCAGAGCAATCGTCAAGGACAGATCTATCATCATTGTCATTCACAGAATCGGAGTTGATACATTCCAGTACAACACAACCATCAACACAATTTTCAACAATATCGGAATCTACATCGTTTGATATTTTAACATCGTCTATGCTCTCACTACCTACATCACCTAGCTCAATTTCAGCCTCGTATTTCAAATCTTCATCGACAGAGCAATCGTCAACGACAGATCTATCATCAATGTCATTCACAGAATCGGAGTTGACACTATCCAGTACAACAGAATCTATATCGTTTGATATTTTAACATCGTCTATGCTCTCACTACCTACATCACCTAGCTCAATTTCAGCGTCGTATTTCACATCGTCATCGATACAGCAATCGTCATCGTCACATCTATCGGTTGCCTCAATATCGTCATTGACAGAGCAATCGTCTTCGACAGATCTATCATCATTGTCATTTACAGAATCGGAATTGATACATTCCAGTACAACACTACCATCAACACAATTTTTAACAATATCGGAATCTACATCGTTTGATATTTTAACATCGTCTATGCTCTCACTACCTACATCACCTATCTCAATTTCAGCCTCGTATTTCACATCGTCATCGTCAGAGCAATCGTCAACGACATATCTATCATCATTGTCATTTACAGAATCGGAGTTGACACTATCCAGTACAACAGAATCTACATCGTTTGATATTTTAACATCGTCTATGCTCTCACTACCTACATCACCTAGCTCAATTTCAGCCTCGTATTTCAAATCTTCATCGACAGAGCAATCGTCAACGACAGATCTATCATCAATGTCATTCACAGAATCGGAGTTGACACTATCCAGTACAACAGAATCTATATCGTTTGATATTTTAACATCGTCTATGCTCTCACTACCTACATCACCTAGCTCGATTTCAGCGTCGTATTTCACATCGTCATCGATACAGCAATCGTCATCGTCACATCTATCGGTTGCCTCAATATCGTCATTGACAGAGCAATCGTCTTCGACAGATCTATCATCATTGTCATTTACAGAATCGGAATTGATACATTCCAGTACAACACTACCATCAACACAATTTTTAACAATATCGGAATCTACATCGTTTGATATTTTAACATCGTCTATGCTCTCACTACCTACATCACCTATCTCAATTTCAGCCTCGTATTTCACATCGTCATCGTCAGAGCAATCGTCAACGACATATCTATCATCATTGTCATTCACAGAATCGGAGTTGACTCTATCCAGTACAACAGAATCTACATCGTTTGATATTTTAACATCGTCTATGCTCCCACTACCTACATCACCTAGCTCAATTTCAGCGTCGTATTGCACATCGTCATTGCAATCGTCATCCACAGATCTATCGGTTGCCTCAATATCGTCATTGACAGAGCAATCGTCAGCGACAGATCTATCGTCCAGTACAACTTTACCATCAACACAATTTTCAACATTATCGCATTCTATATCGTTTGATATTTTAACATCGTCTATGCTCTCACTACCTACATCACCTATCTCAATTTCAGCCTCGTATTTCACATCGTCGTCGTCAGAGCAATCGTCAACGACAGATCTATCATCATTGTCATTCACAGAATCGGAGTTGATACATTCCAGTACAACACAACCATCAACACAATTTTCAACAATATCGGAATCTACATCGTTTGATATTTTAACATCGTCTATGCTCTCACTACCTACATCACCTTTCTCAATTTCAGCCTCGTATTTCACATCGTCATGGCAATCGTCAACGGCAGATCTATCATCATTGTCGTTCACAGAATCGGAGTTGACACTATCCAGTACAACAGAATCTACATCATTTGATATTTTAACATCGTCTATGCTCTCACTACCTACATCACCTATCTCAATTTCAGCCTCGTATTTCACATTGTCATCGACAGAGCAATCGTCAACGACATATCTATCATCATTGTCATTTACAGAATCGGAGTTGACACTATCCAGTACAACAGAATCTACATCGTTTGATATTTTAACATCGTCTATGCTCTCACTACCTACATCACCTAGCTCAATTTCAGCCTCGTATTTCAAATCTTCATCGACAGAGCAATCGTTAACGACAGATCTATCATCAATGTCATTCACAGAATCGGAGTTGACACTATCCAGTACAACAGAATCTATATCGTTTGATATTTTAACATCGTCTATGCTCTCACTACCTACATCACCTAGCTCAATTTCAGCGTCGTATTTCACATCGTCATCGATACAGCAATCGTCATCGTCACATCTATCGGTTGCCTCAATATCGTCATTGACAGAGCAATCGTCAACGACAGAACTATCATCATTGTCATTCACAGAATCGGAGTTGATACATTCCAGTACAACACAACCATCAACACAATTTTCAACAATATCGGAATCTACATCGTTTGATATTTTAACTTCATCTATGCTCTCACTACCTACATCACCTATCTCAATTTCAGCCTCGTATTTCACATCGTCGTCGTCAGAGCAATCGTCAACGACAGATCTATCATCATTGTCATTCACAGAATCGGAGTTGATACATTCCAGTACAACACAACCATCAACACAATTTTCAACAATATCGCAATCTATATCGTTTGATATTTTAACTTCATCTATGCTCTCACTACCTACATCACCTAGCTCAATTTCAGCGTCGTATTTCACATCGTCATCGTCAGAGCAATCGTCAACGACAGATCTATCATCATTGTCATTCACAGAATCGGAGTTGACACTATCCAGTACAATAGAATCTACATCGTTTGATATTTTAACATCGTCTATGCTCTCACTACCTACATCACATATCTCAATTTCAGCCTCGTATTTCACATCGTCGTCGTCAGAGCAATCGTCAACGACAGATCTATCATCATTGTCATTCACAGAATCGGAGTTGATACATTCCAGTACAACACAACCATCAACACAATTTTCAACAATATCGGAATCTACATCGTTTGATATTTTAACATCGTCTATGCTCTCACTACCTACATCACCTAGCTCAATTTCAGCCTCGTATTTCAAATCTTCATCGACAGAGCAATCGTCAACGACAGATCTATCATCAATGTCATTCACAGAATCGGAGTTGACACTATCCAGTACAACAGAATCTATATCGTTTGATATTTTAACATCGTCTATGCTCTCACTACCTACATCACCTAGCTCAATTTCAGCGTCGTATTTCACATCGTCATCGATACAGCAATCGTCATCGTCACATCTATCGGTTGCCTCAATATCGTCATTGACAGAGCAATCGTCTTCGACAGATCTATCATCATTGTCATTTACAGAATCGGAATTGATACATTCCAGTACAACACTACCATCAACACAATTTTTAACAATATCGGAATCTACATCGTTTGATATTTTAACATCGTCTATGCTCTCACTACCTACATCACCTATCTCAATTTCAGCCTCGTATTTCACATCGTCATCGTCAGAGCAATCGTCAACGACATATCTATCATCATTGTCATTTACAGAATCGGAGTTGACACTATCCAGTACAACAGAATCTACATCGTTTGATATTTTAACATCGTCTATGCTCTCACTACCTACATCACCTAGCTCAATTTCAGCCTCGTATTTCAAATCTTCATCGACAGAGCAATCGTCAACGACAGATCTATCATCAATGTCATTCACAGAATCGGAGTTGACACTATCCAGTACAACAGAATCTATATCGTTTGATATTTTAACATCGTCTATGCTCTCACTACCTACATCACCTAGCTCGATTTCAGCGTCGTATTTCACATCGTCATCGATACAGCAATCGTCATCGTCACATCTATCGGTTGCCTCAATATCGTCATTGACAGAGCAATCGTCTTCGACAGATCTATCATCATTGTCATTTACAGAATCGGAATTGATACATTCCAGTACAACACTACCATCAACACAATTTTTAACAATATCGGAATCTACATCGTTTGATATTTTAACATCGTCTATGCTCTCACTACCTACATCACCTATCTCAATTTCAGCCTCGTATTTCACATCGTCATCGTCAGAGCAATCGTCAACGACATATCTATCATCATTGTCATTCACAGAATCGGAGTTGACTCTATCCAGTACAACAGAATCTACATCGTTTGATATTTTAACATCGTCTATGCTCCCACTACCTACATCACCTAGCTCAATTTCAGCGTCGTATTGCACATCGTCATTGCAATCGTCATCCACAGATCTATCGGTTGCCTCAATATCGTCATTGACAGAGCAATCGTCAGCGACAGATCTATCGTCCAGTACAACTTTACCATCAACACAATTTTCAACATTATCGCATTCTATATCGTTTGATATTTTAACATCGTCTATGCTCTCACTACCTACATCACCTATCTCAATTTCAGCCTCGTATTTCACATCGTCGTCGTCAGAGCAATCGTCAACGACAGATCTATCATCATTGTCATTCACAGAATCGGAGTTGATACATTCCAGTACAACACAACCATCAACACAATTTTCAACAATATCGGAATCTACATCGTTTGATATTTTAACATCGTCTATGCTCTCACTACCTACATCACCTTTCTCAATTTCAGCCTCGTATTTCACATCGTCATCGCAATCGTCAACGGCAGATCTATCATCATTGTCGTTCACAGAATCGGAGTTGACACTATCCAGTACAACAGAATCTACATCATTTGATATTTTAACATCGTCTATGCTCTCACTACCTACATCACCTAGCTCAATTTCAGCGTCGTATTTCACATCGTCGTCGATACAGCAATCGTCATCCACAGATCTATCGGTTGCCTCAATATCGTCATTGACAGAGCAATCGTCATCGACAGATCTATCGTCATTGGTATTCACAGAATCGGAATTGATACATTCCAGTACAACACTACCATCAACACAATTTTCAATATTATCGGAATCTGTATCGTTTGATATTTTAACTTCGTCTATGCTCTCATTACCTACATCACCTATCTCAATTTCAGCCTCGTATTTCACATCGTCATCGTCAGAGCAATCGTCAACGACATATCTATCATCATTGTCATTTACAGAATCGGAGTTGACATTATCCAGTACAACAGAATCTACATCGTTTGATATTTTAACATCGTCTATGCTCTCACTACCTACATCACCTAGCTCAATTTCAGCCTCGTATTTCACATCGTCGTCGATACAGCAATCGTCATTCACAGATCTATCGGTTGCCTCAATATCGTCATTGACAGAGCAATCGTCATCGACAGATCTATCGTCATTGGTATTCACAGAATCGGAGTTGATACATTCCAGTACAACACTACCATCAACACAATTTTCAACAATATCGGAATCTACATCGTTTGATATTTTAACATCGTCTATGCTCTCACTACCTACATCACCTAGCTCAATTTCAGCGTCGTATTTCATATCGTCAGAGCAATCATCAACCACAGATCTATCATCACTGTCATTCACAGAATCGGAGTTGACACTATCCAGTACAACAGAATCTACATCGTTTGATATTTTAACATCGTCTATGCTCTCACTACCTACATCACCTAGCTCAATTTCAGCCTCGTATTTCACATCGTCATCGATACAGCAATCGTCATCGACAGATCTATCGTTTGACTCAATATCGTCATTGACAGATCCATCGTCATTGGTATTCACAGAATCGGAGTTGATACATTCCAGTACAACACAACCATCAACACAATTTTCAACAATATCGGAATCTACATCGTTTGATATTTTAACATCGTCTATGCTCTCACTACCTACATCACCTAGCTCAATTTCAGCCTCGTATTTCACATCGTCATCGATACAGCAATCGTCATCGACAGATCTATCGTTTGCCTCAATATCGTCATTGACAGATCCATCGTCATTGGTATTCACAGAATCGGAGTTGATACATTCCAGTACAACACAACCATCAACACAATTTTCAACAATATCGGAATCTACATCGTTTGATATTTTAACATCGTCTATGCTCTCACTACCTACATCACCTAGCTCAATTTCAGCGTCGTATTTCACATCGTCATCGACAGAGCAATCGTCAACGACAGATCTATCATCATTGTCATTCACAGAATCGGAGTTGATACATCCCAGTACAACACTACCATCAACACAATTTTCAACAATATCGCAATCTATATCGTTTGATATTTTAACTTCATCTATGCTCTCACTACCTACATCACCTAGCTCAATTTCAGCGTCGTATTTCACATCGTCATCGTCAGAGCAATCGTCAACGACAGATCTATCATCATTGTCATTCACAGAATCGGAGTTGACACTATCCAGTACAATAGAATCTACATCGTTTGATATTTTAACATCGTCTATGCTCTCACTACCTACATCACATATCTCAATTTCAGCCTCGTATTTCACATCGTCGTCGTCAGAGCAATCGTCAACGACAGATCTATCATCATTGTCATTCACAGAATCGGAGTTGATACATTCCAGTACAACACAACCATCAACACAATTTTCAACAATATCGGAATCTACATCGTTTGATATTTTAACATCGTCTATGCTCTCACTACCTACATCACCTAGCTCAATTTCAGCGTCGTATTTCACATCGTCATCGTCAGAGCAATCGTCAACGACAGATCTATCATCATTGTCATTCACAGAATCGGAGTTGACTCTATCCAGTACAACAGAATCTACATCGTTTGATATTTTAACATCGTCTATGCTCTCACTACCTACATCACCTAGCTCAATTTCAGCCTCGTATTTCACATCGTCGTCGATACAGCAATCGTCATCCACAGATCTATCGGTTGCCTCAATATCGTCATTGACAGAGCAATCGTCATCGACAGATCTATGGTCATTGGTATTCACAGAATCGGAGTTGATACATTCCAGTACAACACTACCATCAACACAATTTTCAACAATATCGGAATCTATATCGTTTGATATTTTAACTTCGTCTATGCTGTCACTACCTACATCACCTATCTCAATTTCAGCCTGGTATTTCATATCGTCTTCGACAGAGCAATCATCGATGACAGATTTGTCGTCATTGGCATCCAAAGAATCGGAATTGACACTATCCTGCACAACACGACCATCAACACAATTTACAACAGTTTCAGATTCATCGTTTGATATATCAATTTCGTCTATGCTCTCACTACCTACATCACCAATCTCAACTTTAGAGTCGAATTTGATAACATCATCCACGGAGCAGTCATCGTCGACGGAACAATCGTCATCGATAGAACAATCGTCATCCCCAATACCGTTTATGACATCTACTCAATCGCAGAATCTTTTATCTCCGATTAAATCCTTGCTTCTTTCCACATCACAATCTTTATTATCGTCTTCTGCATCTGGATTACTATCAACTATGTGGTCAGAAGTAGTTATGTCATCTAAAACACCGACAGATAACATGACATTAGGTAAGTTTGAGCACATGTTTCAGTTCAATTTTTATACCGTAGGGTAAAAAATGTATATTATGTTTTTGCAAAATATGTAACTGGCAGTATTTATATATACTGACTCCATAATTTTTATATGTATACTAGCGTTTCCGGCTTGCGTTGCTGCGCCACTGTACCGTCATGCGGTCTCGGCAAAATCTCTGTCTACTAGAGGGACCCGTCCGTGCTCAGGCCAAATGGAGGGGTTTGTTGGTGCTGCTTACATAATCGTAGAATCCAAAACTCAACTATATTCAGATGATCCTACTTTACGCGTTTTCCTTACCTGTAGGAAATTATGGGATCCTACCTTTTTTATAGCCTGTACCCAATGGGTAATAGGCTATACTAGTTTTGTGCGAATGTATGTAACTCACAGAAGGAGACAAACTCCACAAAGTATATATATTCTTGATCAGGATGACAAGCCGAGTCAATATAGCCATGTCCGTCCATCCGCCTGCCCGTCTGTCTGTATGAGCGCAAGGATCTCAGAAGGTACACGAGCTACAGTTACCAAACTTGGTATCCATTTGCCCATAAGCCCATGTAGGTCAAGTTTTTTTTTATTCTGATACACCCCCCACTCCACAGCAATTCGTGTTTTTTTCCATAAGTTCCGTAATTTTGAACTGTTGCAACTATTCTTATCTCTCTGCGACAAATTGCAAGTTCTGGAAAATAGGCGTTATTTGTTTTTTTTCCACTTTCTGCTAGCATTTACTGGAATTTACCCTACATTTTTGCGCCACTTGAATAGGACATGCATTTAGTTTGTCCGTTTTCTTTGGCACGTGGGCTCATATTTTTCATTCATCGCACTTTTATGTTAATTTCGACAATTTAATTTCAACAAAACATAAAATGGTTCGAGGAAAAGCCATAACCGAGGTTGAAAAAGAACAAATCAAAGCTTACAAGGACGCTGGGCTATATATTGCCAAAACTGCTAAAAAAAACGAGAGGAGCAGAAACGTTGTTTCCAAATTTTGGAGTAATGAGTGCATATATTGGAATAACATAAAAGACCGCACAAACAGTGTGCTTTCTAATACAGAAAAGAGACTTATTTTACGAAAAGCGTCTAATTCTCACGATTTCTTGACGAAAATCAGGGGAAAATGTGGTATCAAGGCAAGTCTGACAACAATGCGACGTGTTATTTCGAATGCTGAGCATATACTATAAAAGGACTAAAAATTAAGAAGAAGCCACCCGTTAACCCGGTTCGAAAGCTGGCATCGCGTTGTTTTCTCAGTTGAAAAAATATTTAATATGGCTACAGCTATTATTTTAATGACCTCCGCAAAGAAACTCATCATTTGGACCGACTGCACACTAAAGGTGGAGGTGTGGGGAGCCATTTCCTTGGGAGCATGTAGTTCAACGTGGTAGTTGACGTGTTAAAAGATCACCGGTTCCCGTATCCAGTCACGTAAGCTAATCTACTGGCAGATTAACAATAATAATGTGCTACCATTGATCGTGAGGTTAAGTATGCTGGTGTCAGGTCACTTTGACCTATAACTTTATATGTGCAGCGCACGGAACTATGACCTTGTAACGATTGCAACTCTGCTGCGATTGATACTTCGCCGCCCAGAGTGTGCTGAAATTTAATAATGGGCACCCCAAAATGCAAACAGTTAAAGGCGCTGTTTCCAAAATATCTGTACTTTAATTAATCAACATTGTCTTCCATTACACGTCCACCCTTGAAAGCCTCCAGACTTCGGCTAACCTAAAACTAAACTCGAGCCACGTTTCTTAGTTACACTAATACAGAATTCAATACATATCAAGTTATACACTAAACTTATAAACTAGCTCGTAACGATTTCCTGCGTGTCGCAGCATCCACTTAGCGCATCGTTACAACATATATCTGATTTTTATGTTGGCTGACCAATGTAAAGTTAGGTTAGGTTAGATGCGGCAGCCAGGGTGAAGTACCCTGATACACTTAGGATCTGAAGATTGGCCCATTGTGATACCGCGTGGACTGATCCACTTCCTAGTTTCCCGTGGTTAACTCCGTGTCTTCGCTTATATTACATCCATCCAGATGCCTGGATGAATTTGAAATGAAAATGTCCCTCGGTTTCAGACAGTTCCGATAAGTCCGGGAAAGTGCTAGCCCCTAGAAAACGCTGCCTCGTCCTTAATGGGGCTGTACAGCCGTGGGTAACAGTTTCCTCCTCTTCTACGTCTTTATAGCTTCTGCAGAAGTCGTTGTGATAGAGCCCCAGTCTGGCGGCATGGGTGCTGACCAGCCAGTGCCCAGTGGTGATTGTGGTTGAGAATTTGATTCTGCTTTCCGAATTGGCAACGTGAGACGCGTAATTTTGCTGCAGTCTGAATCGTAGGTCCACATTTGATCTGCTACAGATTCAAAGTGGTTCCGAACTGATAGTCTACAGCTTTCCATTGGTACACCGACACTCTCCTTGTCTGGAAGGAGAGAAACAGAGGTGCCATGTCTTGCCAGCTCATCTGCTATGCAATTTCCCTCAATGTCCCTATGTTCTGGAACCCAAATGAGGTATACAGAGAACTGTGCAGCCATCACGTGAAGAGATTTGCGACAGTTCTGTACTAACATAGAGTTCGATGTGATGGAGTTTAGGGATTTTATTTCCGCATGGCTATCCGAGTATATACAGATTTCTCTGGTGTTTGCTGCTGAGAATTGCAGTGTAAGAAGAGCTTCCTTTATGGCTAAAATTTCTGCCTGGAACACACTACAGTGGTCCGGAAGTCTGCATGATTTTTTGATACCCAGTTCTTCGCCGTAGACGCCACCGTTGATTGTCTTCCTTAGAACCATCTGTGTATATTTTTATGGAGTTGCTGGGACCCGGTGGGCCATAATTCCAATCTTCTCTTGAGGGAATGATGGTGTCAAAAGGGGTATGGAAGTACTCATTGGGAGTGCAATAGTCAGTGACTGAGGGGATGATGTTGTTTCCTCTCAAAATTTTGGCATAGCCAAAAACCATTGATTGGTTTCTCTCATGCGAGGAGCCGCCAGCATAGCATTCATCTTCCCTATGAAATTTAGGGGCCATGCCCCATTTCAGTCCAGTGGATTTTCGACAAGTATAGAGCGCGACTGTGGCCTTCCTCACTCGGTCTTCAATATTCAGATTCCAGTCTAGCTTCCTATTTAGTATTAGACCTAGATATTTGGCTGAGCTGCTGAATGATAATGGTACACCATTTAGTGGGGGACGAAGTAGTGGAATTTTGGACGACCCCAGTGTAGCCTTGATAAACCGCTTGGTGAGCAGCTGTCTTATCAATTCTGCGATGGAGTTGTCTAGCGTTTGGGGACACGTTATTAAAAGCGCCTTCTATGTCTAGGAAAGCAGGGATGGTGAAGTGTTTGATATTGGGAGATCTCTCAATATTCGAGATAACGGCATGGAGTGCCGTTTCTGTTGATCTGCCTTTGCAGTAAACATGTTGTGGGCGTGAGAGATGAGAAAGCAGGATCTTGCTTCTTAGGCCTAGTAGTCTCTCGAACGTTTTTAGGAGAAAAGACGAAAGACTAATAGGTCTGAAGTCTTTCGGGGTAGTATGAGTGGCTTTATCCACTTTGGGTATGAAGACCACCTTTGATCTAAGCCACGTTTCTGGTATACTTCCTGTTCCTGGCTTGAAGTTTTTAATTGCCCAGCAGATACTATTCTCAGATAATACGTCAGAGAGCATGTGAGATGGATGGTTTAACGCTAGTGGAGCTGGGAAAATGGGTTCCTAGAAGCAGACCAAGTGACTTTTCACTTGAAATTGTCCATGATTTATCTGGCTTCTGGAGGTAACCAAGCGTTGAAAGTGTTTTCGAGAGAACCTTTCGAAGCCTTGCGGCATCAGTGGTGTTCTCAATGTCAGAGCAGAAGTCCTGTCTGAGTATTTTCTTCTCGACTGTTTTTGGGTCCGAAGGTGGGTAATCTGGTAATAGCTTGCCTATTTGATTTGAATCGAGGACCAGTTTGTGCGTCTAGGATTAGAAGAGGCTGAAAACCGTTTCCGCCTCCACAACTTCTACGGAAGTCGTTGCGCTGAGCGGCATGGGAGCCCACCAGACAGTGCCTCGTGATGGCTCTGATTACACCTGAGCATTGGCTTCTGCTCAGTTTACAGAGTTCTAAATTCCGTTTATATCGCGGGTGGGCTACGTTTGGCGTGTGGTTTTGTGGTGGTTTGTGTCATTGGTTCACATTTGATTTGCAATGAAATCAAAGTGGTTCCGAATGGACAATTTACAGCTGGCCATCGGTATACCGATGCTCTGGGACCCAAATGAGGTAGACTGAGAACTGTGCTGCCATCTCGTGAAGAGATTTGCGACAGGTCTACACTGACATCAAGTTCGATGTGATGTTGTTTAGGGATTTTATTGCCGCTTGGCTATCCGAATATATGCAGATTTCTCTGATATCTGTGACTGTGCTTGGCAGTATGAAGAGAGCTGTGAATAGCTGTGATTTCGGCCTGGAATTCACTACAGTGATCCGAGAGCCTGAAGGCTTTTCTAATGCCGAGATCTTCGCAGAAGACACCGCCGCCTATGCGGTTGTCCAGCTGAGAACCGTCTGTATATATTTTTATTGCAGTTACAGGGCCTGGAGGTCCGGAATTCCATTGATCCCTGGAGGGAATGATGGTGTGAAAGGGAGTATGGGGGTACTCCTTTGGGGTACAATAATCAGTAACTGAGGGGATTATGTCATTTCCTCTCAGGATTTTTGCGTGTCCCACACATTCCTCTTACCATTGGTTGGTTTCTGTCATGCGAAGGGCCGCCAGCCTGGCGTTCCTTTTCCACATGAGATGTATTAGGAGTATTCCCAGAATCGCATTTAGTGCGGCCCTGGTATTTAGTATCTGATGAGACAAATTTCTTGTCAGCGATGGCTACCATATAGAGACTCCATATAGGAGTATGGGTCTGATAATTGCAGTATAAAGCCAATGGACCACGTAGGGGGCCAGGCCCCATTTCAGTGAAATGGATTTCCTACAGATGTAGAGTGCGATTGTGGCTTTCCTCACTCTGTCTTCGAGCGTTCCGCTGCTTACATATCTGGATGATGGACACCCAGGATTGTAAGGGAGCTTGTAATGGCGTTTGGGGACACATTGTTGAAAGCGCCTTCTATGCCTAGGAAGGGGGTGAGTGTATAAAGTTTGTTACTGAGGGCCTTTTCAATACTCGAAGTAACGGCGTGGAGAGCCGTTTCTGTGGATCTGCCTTTAAAGTAGGCATGTTGCGAGCCTGAAAGCTCTAAGAACGGAATCTTGCTTCTTAAATTGAGGCTTAAACCTTACTCCCAATGATGACGTAGAAGGCGGCATTCCTACTTGAAAGGCAGATCCACATAGATATATCTATATATATATAGATATATATATATATAGATATATATATATATATATAGATATATATATATATATAGATATAGTATATATATATATAGATATATATATATATATGTATGTATGTATATATATATATATATATATATATATAACATATTAATCATATTGAATTGAATTGAACTGAATTAATTGAACAATTGTTATAATGATACAAATTATAACAATTGTTCAATTAATTCAGTTCAATTCAATATGATTAATATGTTCACGACGGTTGGCGTTGACAACTTCTTTGACTGACGACCATTCACTCTCTGCAACGACTGTTCTCTCTCGACTGCCTCTAACGGCTTGCTCTTCTCTTGTGTCCGTTGTCCCTCCGCTTTGTAGCTTTGTCGCTTTTGGTGTGTCGTCTGTTCGCCTGTAACTTGCCTGCTTACATTCGGCCCTCCTGATTCTCGTCATCTGTCCCAGATGACAACAGATCCTCGTTTTCAGCCACATACCTCCATAACTTCATATTGTCATCGCTTGTAGCCGTAACATTTGGCCCTTCGACGTTTGCTGCTTTCTTGACTTCATAACGGCCGTTTCTCTTCGCCTTCGTTACCTCGTACGGACCCAGGAACTCTGTGGCTCGCTTGCGACCGGCAACAAACTGCGTTCTTTTTACTGCAACAAGATCGCCGACGCTATAGCCATGCTCTCGTTTACGCTTTTTGTCGAAATTGCGCTTATAGGTTCGTTGTGCATCTTTAATGTTATTTTTAACCAGCTGACGCAATTTTAGGCGCTCATCATCGAACTGCTTGATGTTGTCTTCATTTAGTATCTCCAAAACGCGATCCTCGACTTTGTTGTTCATCTTTGTACCAAACATGACTTCAAACAGAGATGCCTTCGTGCTTGCATTTACGTTTGAATTAAAAGCTTTCTGTACTTGCGCCACATGTTTGAACCACTTCGACGTTTCATCAATCGACAATTTTGTGATTACTGACAAAATAGAACGATTAACGCGCTCTATCTGCCCATTCCCTCTGGCTA
This sequence comes from Scaptodrosophila lebanonensis, assembly GCF_003285725.1. Taxonomy (NCBI): domain Eukaryota; kingdom Metazoa; phylum Arthropoda; class Insecta; order Diptera; family Drosophilidae; genus Scaptodrosophila; species Scaptodrosophila lebanonensis. The sequence continues at coordinate 8,846 of NW_022060728.1, read as the reverse complement.
CTCCTGTAGTACAACGCACGTGGTCAATCTGGTATTGGTTCAGAAACTCGCTGAATGCAACTGATGTAAATGCCGAACCTCTGTCGCTTACAATGCGCTTTGAAAATCCAAAAACATCGGACCAATTTTTCAGCTTACGTACGAATTCTTCTTGTCCATCCACCATTGCGAAGATATATTTGTACTGTTTAGACGTCGCATCCAATGGCCCCAAGTGGTCAACGTGCAGCGTATGGAGGGGCGTATCTCCTTTGTCTATACAGTACAACAAGCCTTCCTGCTTTCCCAACTTTCTGTTACTTATTACGCACTTTATGCAATTGGCGACGAACTTTGCAACTTTATGCTCTAAATGTGGTATCCAATACTGCTGTTGAATATAGTGCATGGTTTTTTGCGCTGCGAAATGACCAACTTCGTGAGCTTCTTGTATTACTTCGCGCTCCATCCCTTTTGGAACCACGAACAGTTCATTTCCGCTGACGTACTTGTAGAGAATGTCACCTTTCAGCTTGTAGTCTTGGTAGGGGCGTTCTTTAAGGACTTCTGCGACTGCCTTAATGTGCTCATCATTCTGCTGCGATTTCTTTTAACTGAGGTAGGATCTCTGCACTGGCGACATATTATGATTGTGGGTTGCGGCTGAGGTAATCAACATGTTTCATTCTATCAGCTGAGCGGTGTTCAACATCAAACGTAAAGTCTTGCATATACAATATCCATTGCGCGACTTCCCTTGGTACATCGATCTTGGACGTTTTCTGCTTAAAGGCAATACAGTCTGTTACCAACTTAAACTGTATTCCTAAAATGTAGTGTCGAAATTTCTTCAGGGCGAAGTAAGCTGCTTTCACTTCTAGGATGTAACTGTGCCTCTTTTAGTCTGCATCAGACGTCTTCTTGCTCCAGAAATTTACCGGGTGGAACTTGGCATCAAACTTTTGCAGCAACATCGCACCGAATCCGTCTTTGCTAGCATCTGTGTGAACTTCTGTTTCGGCATTTCGGTTGTAGATGTGCAAAATTGGCTCACTACTGAGAGCCTGTTTTAGCTGCCATATCGACTGCTTTTCTGCTGGACCAACTATAAACTCAGTATCCTTCTTTAGAAGATTCGTTAACGGGCGAGCCATGTGAGCGTACTTAGGAATGAATCGCCTGAAAAATCCGGTAAGCCCTGTACGGCTTTGATGTTATGCGGCTCAGCAAAACGAATAACGGCTGTAGTTTTCTCTCTTCCAGGCCATATTTTCCCATCTGCGACAAAATGTCCAAGAAAACTTATACGCGACTGAAGAAAGCTGCATTTTTTTCATTTTATTTTCAGCTTATACTGGAATGCTGTCTCTATGACCATCTTAGTTTTCTGCATACATTCGTCTGGTGTTTTAGCGTAGACAATAATGTCATCCATATACAACTGCATTATGTCTTCGTTGATCAGCTCTTGGAATATGTAGTTCACAAAGCGAATGAAAGCGGCTGGTGAGTTCTTAAACCCAAATGGCGTTTAGTTGAACTCGAAAAGGCCCTCTCTGGTTACAAACGCCGTGAAAGCTCTGCTTTCTTCATCCACTGGTACGTGAAAGAACCCATTCTCGGGTTCCATGATGGTGAAGTATCTGGAAACTTGAAGCTTCTCTAAGACCTCCTCCATTAGTGGCACAGGGAAACAATCGTCGAGCACCATCTTGTTCAGCTTTTTGTAGTCGACGCAAACTCGTAGTGTGCCATCTTTCTTCTTCACAACGACTACTCTGCTTGCCACGTTCGAAGTTGACTTGCGCACTACACCTTGCTCAAGCCACTCGTCCACTTGCTTTTTCACTGCATCTGATTCATCAGCCGATAGACGACTTGGCGAATGATGGAACGACTGGACAACTGTGTCCGGGACAATTTTCAGAGTGCTCGGACACTGCTTTGGTTCATCTGGTGGCATCTGGGTGCTGCTTTCTATTAACTGCTCTACAATCATCAAGAACTGAGGCGGAGCTGTAATAGATGGAACTTCAATAACATTGTAAATGTTTAGGTCATACTTATCGTCAGAGATCTGCTGCGATTCAAGGGCCTCAAACGCATAGCCCTTCGAATCGACAGTCAACGGAATTTTTCGATAATATCATGCCCCAACAGTACATCGTAGTCGACTTTGCAGCTTGGGACCACCATAAACTTCTGATTTGTGTGCAGACCATCTACTGTTATTTCGGCTATGAAGAACCCAACAGGTTTCGTTGCTATGTTGCCTAAGCCTCGCAATATGGATGAACTCTTTAGAATGTCAACATTGGCGATATTTTTAGCTACATTTTCTTTAATAATTGGTATCTACAAGGCACTCTACTTTTGTACCATTTATCCAGGCCAACTTCACACGGCGGTGATCAACAACAACACGCACTTTATTTTCGTTCTTAGGGCAACTACTAGATATGTGACCACTTTGATTACACTTAAAACATTTTACAGCAGCTGTGCAATCCCTACGTTTATGCTCAGATGAGCCACAATTAAAGCAATGGTCCTTCTTTGCGCTTTGATCTACCAGGTTTTTTATATTTGAATTCTGCTTCGGTTTGTTTTGCTTTTGCTCACTTGTATTCAGCCGGTCAAAAATGTCATATTCCTCTTTTAATGCTTTAAATGTTTTACAACGACACATCGCGCACTTATATTCGACTTTTATAAACAAACCATCAGTAATATAGCGAATAACCGCATCTTCCACATTACCGACTGACGCTAATTTTTTCATCTGTAGCATGTATTCGCGAAAGGTTTCGTCTTTTTTCTTTTTCCGCTCTTGCAACCGCTGATGTATATCTGCACTATTTAGGCTACATTCAAACTCTTCTACTAATGCTCTTTTCAATTCATAGTAGTCACCGACTGTTTCAGACTCTAAAAATAGCTTGGCGGCACCACACATTTTATTTCTAGCTTGTACATATTTCTGCATATGGGACAAATCATAGGCATTTGCATTCTTTTCAAACATTTCAAACCATTTATCTATCGGAACTGTACACCCATCACATTCACACACAACTTTGTCAAAACTGTCTATAGGGATTTTCACTCTTTCATTTTCTCTCTTTTCATCGATTTCCACTTTCAGTGTTAGCAACTGCAACATTTGCTGAATTTTGCACTCTATACCTTCTTGCTGCTTCTCCATCTTCTTTTATTTATTTATTTATTTATTTATTTATTTATTTATTAACCTAATCCTAGCGTTACAAGTATCGGTTACTTTTAAATTATTACGCTAGTCATTACAATTTAATCATAGTTTTAGTTTTCACATTAAACATTTTCATTATTCTTTATAATTATATATTTTTAATTGAATAGTTTAATACTTAATCTAAATTGCCTACTGAACTAAGTGTGTCGTTAATATTATAATTTTTGGTAACGTTAAATTAGTTAATGTTTTGTAAGTGTGCTAGAATCTTAACTCTAAAGTGCGTCTCGCTGCTAATTGTTTTTAGGTTATGCGGAAGATCATTCCACAGACGAACAGCAAAAATAAAGAAATGTTTTTCCGAGATTGCTAATTTAAATTTAGTGCAAACTATGTTGTTCGTTCTTCTTGATGTCGTGAAAGCAATTTTGTAGTGCAGATAATTTGGTTCCTTACGTGCAATAATTTTGTGCAAGAAGATTAGGGTTCTAAGCTTAATCCAGGAGTCAAGGGTCAGATTGAATGTTTTATTGGAGTATGTCGTTATTGAATCTCTTCTTTGAATGTTGAAAATGTACCGTGCTATGCTATTAAAGGCTACTTTTAATTTCTTTTGACTTACTGCATCGCAGTATCCAAAAAGTTCAATCCCATAAAATAGCAAGGGTGTCAGGCATGTTTTGGCAATAAGGAGCTTTAGTTTTACAGGAACTGCTGCTCTATCTTCTTTTCACACAACTGGTCACCCTGATCTTGTTCAACAATAACAACTTCTTGCGGTACTAAACCAACGGCTTCCTGCATTTCATCACTTTGTTCTTTTACTTTTGCGTCCTTCTTTGCCGGCGTACGTTTGACCTTGGTCATAGTTTCGCTTTAGTTGTTTTTTATTTCACAACTGCGGGTATATAACTGTAACTTTTCGCTCGATCGTATGATGCTGGCGCCAGGCTGACAATACGACGTAGAAAGACCTTGAATGTTCGACTGCCGAATTTCACAACTTTTGCAAATTTAACGACAGTTCAGCTTTCTGTTTCTGCATCGACCGATCAATTTAAACAAATTTAGCAACTTTACAAAATTTCAACTTTTAGCTTCTGCAGTGACCGATCAATTTAAACAACTTTAGCAACTTTAAACTTTTTTATCAATCGGCCAAACTTCTGCTTTTGCAACTTTTGTCAATGTCCACTTTTACAAACTGATCAATCGTTTTTTACACGCACTGAAGGAAATATTAACCGAGAATTGACCGAGACGAGCCCCCATATGTAAAGTTATGTTAGGTACAATATATTTTAAAAATGATACAAATTATAACAATAGTTCAATTAATTCAGTTCAATTCAATTCAATATGATTAATATGTTCACGACGACTGGCGTTGACAACTTCTTCGATTGACGACCATTCACGACGACTCTCTGCAACGACTGTTCTCTCTCGACTGCTTCTAACGACTTGCTCTTCTCTTATGTCTGTTGTCCCTCCGCTTTGTAGCTTTGTCGCTTGTAACTTGCCTGCTTACATATATATAAAGTTATTCATTAAAGTACTTATATATAATAATTACACAAACATACACACTTACAAACAAACATTGTTATTACATCTAAATATACCTATAATATTAAAAACTGTTAAATATAATAATACTACGTCGTCTCTTGGTTGTTTTCGACACTACGGAAATATTGTAGACCATATTTTGGGGGCTCAACCGCGATTTGAATTGATTCTTAATAAAAGGTGTGATAAAAAGACATGTGTGTAATTGATACGGTACTGTAGTGGCTGTGAACTGTTGTAAATGTAAAAGTTACAAAGTTAAAATTTGTTGCTGAAAGTATGCAAAAATTTGTAATGCAATAACATTTAAGAGAGCGAGATAGCAATAGTGCTGGTAATTTCTGGTGACATTGTGAAATTCCAAGAAACAGAAGCGACGAGAAACCGACTCAAACGGCAACGAAGAAGGCGATAAAGGAGAAGCATTTACCGTTACTGAAAGAGACACGACGACTTGTGTGTATACAGACAACGCAAGCAAGAGGCTGGTGTGTTAGTGATGCGGTGAACTAATCAAGAAGAAGCGTGTAATAGAAAAAGGAGTGCAATCGCTGGTATTGCGAACGGAATTAGAAGGCTTGAGAATCGATGAGAGAATGAATTTGACGGCTGGCAGTGGCAGTTAAATTTGAACCAGAGCGTGTTTACAGAAGCAGCCGTGGTGAATGAAAGAGAGGCAACTACCGTGTTACTCAGAGAGGCACGACGACTTGTGTGTATACAGACAACGCAAGCAAGAGGCTGGAGTGTTGGTGCTGTGGTGAGCTGAACAAGAAGAAGCGTGTAGTAGAAACGGCAGATGTGCGATCTCTAATTTTGTGAGCGGCGGCAAAAGGCTTAATAAGCGAAGAGAGCAGAAACTTGGCGGAGGTGGCAGTTGAATTCAAGCAGACGTATTCAACACAAGTGGAGGTGGTGAATATCTGGTGGGTCATTCGGTGTTTGTGAGTTGGAAGCACTCACCATAAGACAGACAAAAACGAAGAAGACGAATGAAAACGATGAGAGCAGTTGGCAGTCTTAACATAGTGTTAAGTAAACATTAACATTTTAACATAATTTTGAAAGTCATTGATAGTGGACAATTTATAGGTCACTGTATTGGCACAGTTTGTGAGTAATTGCCAATTAATTTTGTGAGTCACTGTATTTGAGGGATTTATGGAAAATTGAATTTAAGCTTAGAAATATTTTGATTTTTGTTTTTTTAAAGCTGAAAAATGAATAGAGACGGCGATCTTGGCATTGCTCGTGGTGGATTTGCGTGCAAAATTAACTGAAATTGGACTTAGTTCAAGCGGTTGGAAATCGGAATTGCAGAATCGGCTGCTTGCTCACTATGGTCTTTCGGCGAATAATGAGGAAAAAAATGCCAGCGAGGAAGATGAGGAGTCGTACACAACGGTGAATGGAAATGGATCGAATCAAGGTAGAAATTAATTAGTTCAGAACCCGCAAGCTCTAGGCCTGACTAGGTCATGGTTTACATTGAAGAATGTAGAAGGTAGTGTAACACAATTTTCTGGTTCAAATTCCCCAGACATTAATCAGTGGATAGAAGAACTGGAGGAATGTGCACACACGGTAGAGTGGAGTCAGTTAATCAGAGTTTAAGTGTTTTCGGTGTAATCAACCGGGGCATAGAGCAGCCCAATGTAAAGTTCAAGTACAACCATAGCAAGAATAATTAACAAACCTTGTTCAGGATAAAGTAAAGCCAGTAAGCATACTAGAATTCGGGACTAGAATTGAAGTCTGTAGTGCACTCAAGGGTTATTTTTAAAGGACTTGTGGATACAGGAGCAGATTTGTGTTTGTTGCGTCGTAACGTTTTTGTAAAATTAGGAGTCGATAACTTCAAAGGTCCCGAAAAATGTTTGACAGGAATTGGTGAGAGTCAGATAGTTACATTTGGTAGTTTAATAATCCCAGTGCAGATAGATGACATCGAAATGAATGTTGAATTTCACGTCATTGCTGACGAAGACATGGCATTTGAGGCTATCTTAAGCAGAACAATACTGGAAAATATAATCATGAAAGTATCGAAAAATGGAACAGAGTTTGTGCGCAGACCAGCAGGTAATGAAGAATGCAAAATATATGGTGAACAGAACGCAAAAGGGTCATGTAGTGAACTGATGAAGGAATTTAAAAGCTTATGCATGTTGAGCTCAGAGCAAAGGGATGATAATATAGATGTTGTTTTATCAGATTTATCAGAGATGCAAAAGAGCGACGTGAAGCGAATGATAAATGAGTATAATCCGAAGAGAAATATAAATTGTTCAGTAAAAATTAAAATATGTCTGACAGATGAGTTGCCATTTTACCAACATGCCAGGCGTTTAGCGTTTAGTGAGCAGCAAATAGTCGATGACCAAATAGAAGAATGGCTCGCGGAGAAAATTATAAAGCCGAGTACTTCAGAATATGCTTCACCTATTGTACTGGTGGCAAAGATAAACGGAAAGAAACGGCTTTGCTGTGATTATCGTAAATTGAATGAAAAGATAGTGCGTGATAACTTTCCAATGGTACAAATGGACAGCGTTATAGAGAAGTTACAAGGGGCTCACATTTTTACTTCGTTAGGTTTGACTAATGGTTATTTCCACGTACCAGTTGAGGAAGAGTCGCAAAAATATACATCCTTTGTAACACAGAAAGGGCAGTATGAATTTTTGTATGTACCGTTTGGCATTTCAAATTCTCCCGCAGTGTTCACTCGTTTTATTATGTCTGTTATGCGCGAATTAATTAATTATGGTGATGCAATCGTGTATATGGATGATATTATCATACCTAGTAAGGATGTTGATGAAGGGTTGCAGAAATGGCAAAAAGTACTTGAAGTTGCGACAAGGAATAGGTTGAGAATTAATTGGAGTAAATGTCAGGTTGTGCAGAAGAAGGTTAACTTTTTAGGGTACATTATAGAACAGCACTATTAGGCCAAGTGAGGAGAAAACGAGTACGGTAGCAAATTTTACAATACCACAATAAACAAGAGAGAACGCTACAGTCGAGCAAGCCCGACAGTGTAATACCCTGTACCCAGGTAAACTTCCGTCACTGAGTTATATGCGCCCATAGCAGCAGCAAAAAGAGGAAGAAGAAGAGCGAACTTGTTGCTGCAGTTTGGGGGGGTTGTACTGGCGAGAATTTGTTTTGCTAATAACTTTTCTTAGAATTGACAGAATTGAATAAAATTTCGAAGAACAGTAGACAATTATATATAAATTACTTGTATGTGTGCAAAGTTTGGTTTAGGTAGCATTTGAAATGTGGACGCTATTGACGAAATTGTGTAGCGTGGGGGGGGGAGGGGGGAAATTAAAGAAATAAAATAAACTCGTCCTTACTCGAGCCTAGGAGAATCAGGATGTCAACTTTGGTTATTCTAGCTTTTATAGTTTCTGAATCCTTGCGTTCATCCAGTCGGACAGACGGACGGACATGTCTAGATCGATTTCTCTCGTCATGCTGATTCAGAATATATATACTTTATGGGGTCGGAGATGCTTCCTTCTGCATGTTACATACTTTGCACAAACCTAATATACCCTTTTTACCCTACGGGTACAGGGTATAAAAAGATGAACAACGTTATCTTGGATTGACATCGTATTTTAGAAAATTTGTTGAGGAATATGCAGTGATTGCGAAACCATTGTCGGATATACTCAGGAAGGACTCAAAATTTGAATTTAAGGAATTGCAGCTTGTAGCATTTGAACAGTTAAAGGTGGCGTTGACAATTAAACCAGTATTGATGCTATATAACCCAAAATTGGCAACAGAAATTCATACAGATGATTCTAAATTTGGGTTTGGGGCCGTTTTGTTGCAGAGGAACTCAGGAGATAATTTGTTTTATCCAGTTATGTACATGAGCCGTAAGACAAACCCTTGTGAAGAAAAATACCATTCATATGAACTCGAAGTTTTGGCAGTTATAGGAGCTTTAACAAAGTGGCGCGTGTATGTCTTGGGAACAAAATTCAAAATCGTAACTGATTGTAATGCGTTTGCCATGACAATGAAAAAGAAAGAGGTTCCGTTGAGAGTAGCGCGATGG
>NW_022060727.1:0-35327 GCF_003285725.1 Scaptodrosophila lebanonensis | reverse complement strand
CGCTGCCAAATCGATAATTCGATTTTGAAATTTCTGAAAAAGAAATAATTATATTGTGAAATTAAATAGTGAAATTTCTTGAATAATTAAGTTAAAATATTGTGGGCGCCCCCTCTGCGAATCACATACCAAGTACTGAAGCGCTGCCAAATCGACAAATAAATTTTGAAATTTGTGACAAATTAAATAATACAATTGTGAAATTAAACAGTGACTGAATTTCTGAATGATTAAGTTAAAATATTGTGGGCGCCCTCCTCTGCGATTCTCATACCAAGTACCAAATCGATAATTAAATTTTAAAATTTCTGAAAAAAGAAATAATTATATTGTGAAATGAATAGTGAAATTTCTGAATAATTAAGTTCAAATATTGTGGGCGCCCTCCTCTGCGATTCTCATACCAAGTACCAAATCGATAATTAGATTTTGAAATTTCTGAAAAAAGAAATAATTATATTGTGAAATGAAATAGTGAAATTTCTGAATAATTAAGTTAAATATTGTGGGCGCCCTCCTCTGCGATTCTCATACAAAGTACCTAAGCACTGCCAAATCGATAATTAGATTTTGAAATTTCTGAAAAAAGAAATAATTATATTGTGAAATGGAAGAGTGAAATTTCTGAATAATTAAGTTAAAATATTGTGGGCGCCCTCCTCTGCGATTCTCATACTAAGTACTGAAGCGCCGCCAAATCGATAATTAAATTTTTGAAATTTCTGAAAAAAGAAATAATTATATTGTGAAATGAAATAGTGAAATTTCTGAATAATTAAGTTAAAATGTTGTGGGCGCCCCCTCTGCGATTCGCATACCAAGTACCAAATCGATATTTAGATTTGAAAATTCTGAAAAAAGAAATAATTATATTGAGAAATGAAATAGTGAAATTTCTGAATAATTAAGTTCAAATATTGTGGGCGCCCTCCTCTGCGATTCTCATACCAAGTACTTAAGCGCTGCCAAATCGATAATTAAATTTTTAAATTTTCTGAGAAAAAAAAAATTATATTGTGAAATGAAATAGTGAAATTTCTGAATAATTAAGTTCAAATATTGTGGGCGCCTCCTCTACGATTCTCATACCAAGTACCAAATCGATAATTAGATTTTGAAATTTCTGAAAAAAGAAATAATTATATTGAGAAATGAAATAGTGAAATTTCTGAATAATTAAGTTCAAATATTGTGGGCGCCTCCTCTACGATTCTCATACCAAGTACCAAATCGATAATTAGATTTTGAAATTTCTGAAAAAAGAAATAATTATATTGTGAAATTAAATAGTGAAATTTCTGAATAATTGAGTTAAAATATTGTGGGCGCCCCCCCTCTGCGATTCTCATACCGAGTACCTAAACGCCGCCAAATCGATAATTAAATTTTAAAATATCTGAAAAAAGAATATTTATATCGTGAAATTAAATAGTGAAATTTCTGATAAATGCATGTAAAATATTGTGGGCGCCCCCCTCTGCAAATCACATACCAAGTACTGAAGCGCTGCCAAATCGACAAATAAATTTTGAAATTTGTGACAAATTAAATAATAATATTGTGAAATTAAATAGTGAAATTTCTGAATAATTAAGTTCAAATATTGTGGGCGCCTCCTCTACGATTCTCATACCAAGTACCTAAGCGCTGCCAAATCGATAATTACAATTTGAAATTTCTGAAAAAAGAAATAATTATATTGTGAAATTAAATAGTGAAATTTCTGAATAATTGAGTTAAAATATTGTGGGCGCCCCCCCTCTGCGATTCTCATACCGAGTACCTAAACGCCGCCAAATCGATAATTAAATTTTAAAATATCTGAAAAAAGAATTATTTATATCGTGAAATTAAATAGTGAAATTTCTGATAAATGCATGTAAAATATTGTGGGCGCCCTCCTCTGCGATTCTCACAATAAGCGCTGCCAAATCTATAATAAAATGTTGAAATTTCTGTAAAAGATATAATTATATTGTGAAATTAAATAGTGAAATTTCTGAATAATTAAGTTAAAATATTGTGGGCGCCCTCCTCTGCGATTATCATACCAAGTACCAAATCGATAATTAGATTTTGAAATTTCTGAAAAAAGAAATAATTATATTGAGAAATGAAATAGTGAAATTTCTGAATAATTAAGTTCAAATATTGTGGGCGCCTCCTCTGCGATTCTCATACCAAGTACCAAATCGATAATTAGATTTTGAAATTTCTGAAAAAAGAAATAATTATATTGTGAAATTAAATAGTGAAATTTCTGAATAATTAAGTTAAAATATTGTGGGCGCCCCCCTCTGCGAATCACATACCAAGTACTGAAGCGCTGCCAAATCGACAAATAAATTTGAAATTTGTGACAAATTAAATAATACTATTGTGAAATTAAATAGTGAAATTTCTGAATAATTAAGTTCAAATATTGTGGGCGCCTCCTCTACGATTCTCATACCAAGTACCTAAGCGCTGCCAAATCGATAATTACAATTTGAAATTTCTGAAAAAAGAAATAATTATATTGTGAAATTAAATAGTGAAATTTCTGAATAATTAAGTTAAAATATTGTGGGCGCCCCCCTCTGCGAATCACATACCAAGTACTGAAGCGCTGCCAAATCGACAAATAAATTTTGAAATTTGTGACAAATTAAATAATACTATTGTGAAATTAAATAGTGAAATTTCTGAATAATTAAGTTCAAATATTGTGGGCGCCCTCCTCTGCGATTCTCATACCAAGTACCAAATCGATAATTAAATTTTGAAATTTCTGAAAAAAGAAATAATTATATTGTGAAATGAAATAGTGAAATTTCTGAATAATTAAGTTCAAATATTGTAGGCGCCCTCCTCTGCGATTCTCATACCAAGTACCTAAGCGCTGCCAAATCGATAATTACATTTTGAAATTTCTGAAAAAAGAAATAATTATATTGTGAAATGAAATAGTGAAATTTCTGAATAATTAAGTTCAAATATTGTAGGCGCCCCCCTCTGCGAATCACATACCAAGTACTGAAGCGCTGCCAAATCGACAAATAAATTTTGAAATTTGTGACAAATTAAATAATACTATTGTGAAATTAAATAGTGAAATTTCTGAATAATTAAGTTACAATATTGTGGGCGCCCCCCTCTGCGAATCACATACCAAGTACTGAAGCGCTGCCAAATCGACAAATAAATTTTGAAATTTGTGACAAATTAAATAATACTATTGTGAAATTAAATAGTGAAATTTCTGAATAATTAAGTTCAAATATTGTGGGCGCCTCCTCTACGATTCTCATACCAAGTACCTAAGCGCTGCCAAATCGATAATTACAATTTGAAATTCTGAAAAAAGAAATAATTATATTGTGAAATTAAATAGTGAAATTTCTGAATAATTAAGTTAAAATATTGTGGGCGCCCCCCTCTGCGATTCTCATACCGAGTACCTAAACGCCGCCAAATCGATAATTAAATTTTAAAATATCTGAAAAAAGAATTATTTATATCGTGAAATTAAATAGTGAAATTTCTGATAAATGCATGTAAAATATTGTGGGCGCCCTCCTCTGCGATTCTCACAATAAGCGCTGCCAAATCTATAATAAAATGTTGAAATTTCTGTAAAAAGATATAATTATATTGTGAAATTAAATAGTGAAATTTCTGAATAATTAAGTTCAAATATTGTGGGCGCCCTCCTTTGCGATTATCATACCAAGTACCAAATCGATAATTAGATTTTGAAATTTCTGAAAAAAGAAATAATTATATTGAGAAATGAAATAGTGAAATTTCTGAATAATTAAGTTCAAATATTGTGGGCGCCTCCTCTGCGATTCTCATACCAAGTACCAAATCGATAATTAGATTTTGAAATTTCTGAAAAAAGAAATAATTATATTGTGAAATTAAATAGTGAAATTTCTGAATAATTAAGTTAAAATATTGTGGGCGCCCCCCTCTGCGAATCACATACCAAGTACTGAAGCGCTGCCAAATCGACAAATAAATTTTGAAATTTGTGACAAATTAAATAATACTATTGTGAAATTAAATAGTGAAATTTCTGAATAATTAAGTTCAAATATTGTGGGCGCCTCCTCTACGATTCTCATACCAAGTACCTAAGCGCTGCCAAATCGATAATTACAATTTGAAATTTCTGAAAAAAGAAATAATTATATTGTGAAATTAAATAGTGAAATTTCTGAATAATTAAGTTAAAATATTGTGGGCGCCCCCCCTCTGCGAATCACATACCAAGTACTGAAGCTCTGCCAAATCGACAAATAAATTTTGAAATTTGTGACAAATTAAATAATACTATTGTGAAATTAAATAGTGAAATTTCTGAATAATTAAGTTCAAATATTGTGGGCGCTTTCCTCTGCGATTCTCATACCAAGTACCAAATCGATAATTAGATTTTGAAATTTCTGAAAAAAGAAATAATTATATTGTGAAATGAAATAGTGAAATTTCTGAATAATTAAGTTCAAATATTGTGGGCGCCCTCCTCTGCGATTCTCATACCAAGTACCTAAGCGCTGCCAAATCGATAATTAGATTTTGAAATTTCTGAAAAAAGAAATAATTATATTGTGAAATTAAATAGTGAAATTTCTGAATAATTAAGTTAAAATATTGTGGGCGCCCCCCTCTGCGAATCACATACCAAGTACTGAAGCGCTGCCAAATCGACAAATAAATTTTGAAATTTGTGACAAATTAAATAATACAATTGTGAAATTAAACAGTGAAATTTCTGAATGATTAAGTTAAAATATTGTGGGCGCCCTCCTCTGCGATTCTCATACCAAGTACCAAATCGATAATTAAATTTTAAAATTTCTGAAAAAAGAAATAATTATATTGTGAAATGAAATAGTGAAATTTCTGAATAATTAAGTTCAAATATTGTGGGCGCCCTCCTCTGCGATTCTCATACCAAGTACCAAATCGATAATTAGATTTTGAAATTTCTGAAAAAAGAAATAATTATATTGTGAAATGAAATAGTGAAATTTCTGAATAATTAAGTTAAAATATTGTGGGCGCCCTCCTCTGCGATTCTCATACAAAGTACCTAAGCACTGCCAAATCGATAATTAGATTTTGAAATTTCTGAAAAAAGAAATAATTATATTGTGAAATGGAAGAGTGAAATTTCTGAATAATTAAGTTAAAATATTGTGGGCGCCCTCCTCTGCGATTCTCATACTAAGTACTGAAGCGCCGCCAAATCGATAATTAAATTTTGAAATTTCTGAAAAAAGAAATAATTATATTGTGAAATGAAATAGTGAAATTTCTGAATAATTAAGTTAAAATGTTGTGGGCGCCCCCTCTGCGATTCGCATACCAAGTACCAAATCGATATTTAGATTTTGAAAATTCTGAAAAAAGAAATAATTATATTGAGAAATGAAATAGTGAAATTTCTGAATAATTAAGTTCAAATATTGTGGGCGCCCTCCTCTGCGATTCTCATACCAAGTACTTAAGCGCTGCCAAATCGATAATTAAATTTTTAAATTTCTGAGAAAAGAAATAATTATATTGTGAAATGAAATAGTGAAATTTCTGAATAATTAAGTTCAAATATTGTGGGCGCCTCCTCTACGATTCTCATACCAAGTACCAAATCGATAATTAGATTTTGAAATTTCTGAAAAAAGAAATAATTATATTGTGAAATTAAATAGTGAAATTTCTGAATAATTAAGTTAAAATATTGTGGGCGCCCCCCTCTGCGATTCTCATACCGAGTACCTAAACGCCGCCAAATCGATAATTAAATTTTAAAATATCTGAAAAAAGAATTATTTATATCGTGAAATTAAATAGTGAAATTTCTGATAAATGCATGTAAAATATTGTGGGCGCCCCCCTCTGCAAATCACATACCAAGTACTGAAGCGCTGCCAAATCGACAAATAAATTTTGAAATTTGTGACAAATTAAATAATACTATTGTGAAATTAAATAGTGAAATTTCTGAATAATTAAGTTCAAATATTGTGGGCGCCTCCTCTACGATTCTCATACCAAGTACCTAAGCGCTGCCAAATCGATAATTACAATTTGAAATTTCTGAAAAAAGAAATAATTATATTGTGAAATTAAATAGTGAAATTTCTGAATAATTGAGTTAAAATATTGTGGGCGCCCCCCTCTGCGATTCTCATACCGAGTACCTAAACGCCGCCAAATCGATAATTAAATTTTAAAATATCTGAAAAAAGAATTATTTATATCGTGAAATTAAATAGTGAAATTTCTGATAAATGCATGTAAAATATTGTGGGCGCCCTCCTCTGCGATTCTCACAATAAGCGCTGCCAAATCTATAATAAAATGTTGAAATTTCTGTAAAAAGATATAATTATATTGTGAAATTAAATAGTGAAATTTCTGAATAATTAAGTTAAAATATTGTGGGCGCCCTCCTCTGCGATTATCATACCAAGTACCAAATCGATAATTAGATTTTGAAATTTCTGAAAAAAGAAATAATTATATTGAGAAATGAAATAGTGAAATTTCTGAATAATTAAGTTAAAATATTGTGGGCGCCCTCCTCTGCGATTATCATACCAAGTACCAAATCGATAATTAGATTTTGAAATTTCTGAAAAAAGAAATAATTATATTGAGAAATGAAATAGTGAAATTTCTGAATAATTGAGTTAAAATATTGTGGGCGCCCCCCTCTGCGATTCTCATACCGAGTACCTAAACGCCGCCAAATCGATAATTAAATTTTAAAATATCTGAAAAAAGAATTATTTATATCGTGAAATTAAATAGTGAAATTTCTGATAAATGCATGTAAAATATTGTGGGCGCCCTCCTCTGCGATTCTCACAATAAGCGCTGCCAAATCTATAATAAAATGTTGAAATTTCTGTAAAAAGATATAATTATATTGTGAAATTAAATAGTGAAATTTCTGAATAATTAAGTTAAAATATTGTGGGCGCCCTCCTCTGCGATTATCATACCAAGTACCAAATCGATAATTAGATTTTGAAATTTCTGAAAAAAGAAATAATTATATTGTGAAATTAAATAGTGAAATTTCTGAATAATTAAGTTAAAATATTGTGGGCGCCCCCCTCTGCGAATCACATACCAAGTACTGAAGCGCTGCCAAATCGACAAATAAATTTTGAAATTTGTGACAAATTAAATAATACTATTGTGAAATTAAATAGTGAAATTTCTGAATAATTAAGTTCAAATATTGTGGGCGCCTCCTCTACGATTCTCATACCAAGTACCTAAGCGCTGCCAAATCGATAATTACAATTTGAAATTTCTGAAAAAAGAAATAATTATATTGTGAAATTAAATAGTGAAATTTCTGAATAATTAAGTTAAAATATTGTGGGCGCCCCCCTCTGCGAATCACATACCAAGTACTGAAGCGCTGCCAAATCGACAAATAAATTTTGAAATTTGTGACAAATTAAATAATACTATTGTGAAATTAAATAGTGAAATTTCTGAATAATTAAGTTCAAATATTGTGGGCGCCCTCCTCTGCGATTCTCATACCAAGTACCAAATCGATAATTAAATTTTGAAATTTCTGAAAAAAGAAATAATTATATTGTGAAATGAAATAGTGAAATTTCTGAATAATTAAGTTCAAATATTGTAGGCGCCCTCCTCTGCGATTCTCATACCAAGTACCTAAGCGCTGCCAAATCGATAATTACATTTTGAAATTTCTGAAAAAAGAAATAATTATTTTGTGAAATGAAATAGTGAAATTTCTGAATAATTAAGTTCAAATATTGTAGGCGCCCCCCTCTGCGAATCACATACCAAGTACTGAAGCGCTGCCAAATCGACAAATAAATTTTGAAATTTGTGACAAATTAAATAATACTATTGTGAAATTAAATAGTGAAATTTCTGAATAATTAAGTTCAAATATTGTGGGCGCCTCCTCTACGATTCTCATACCAAGTACCTAAGCGCTGCCAAATCGATAATTACAATTTGAAATTTCTGAAAAAAGAAATAATTATATTGTGAAACTAAATAGTGAAATTTCTGAATAATTAAGTTAAAATATTGTAGGCGCCCTCCTCTGCGATTCTCATACCAAGTACCAAATCGATAATTAGATTTTGAAATTTCTGAAAAAAGAAATAATTATATTGTGAAATGAAATAGTGAAATTTCTGAATAATTAAGTTAAAATATTGTAGGCGCCCTCCTCTGCGATTCTCATACCAAGTACCAAATCGATAATTAAATTTTGAAATTTCTGAAAAAAGAAATAATTATATTGTGAAATGAAATAGTGAAATTTCTGAATAATTAAGTTCAAATATTGTAGGCGCCCTCCTCTGCGATTCTCATACCAAGTACCTAAGCGCTGCCAAATCGATAATTACATTTTGAAATTTCTGAAAAAAGAAATAATTATATTGTGAAATGAAATAGTGAAATTTCTGAATAATTAAGTTCAAATATTGTAGGCGCCCTCCTCTGCGATTCTCATAACAAGTACCTAAGCGCTGCCAAATCGATAATTACATTTTAAAATATCTGAAAAAAGAATTATTTATATCGTGAAATTAAATAATGAAATTTCTGATAAATGCATGTAAAATATTGTGGGCGCCCTCCTCTGCGATTCTCACAATAAGCGCTGCCAAATCTATAATAAAATGTTGAAATTTCTGAAAAAAGATATAATTATATTGTGAAATTAAATAGTGAAATTTCTGAATAATTAAGTTAAAATATTGTGGGCGCCCTCCTCTGCGATTCTCATACCAAGTACCAAATCGATAATTAAATTTTGAAATTTCTGAAAAAAGAAATAATTATATTGTGAAATGAAATAGTGAAATTTCTGAATAATTAAGTTCAAATATTGTGGGCGCCCTCCTCTGCGATTCTCATACCAAGTACCTAAGCGCTGCCAAATCGATAATTAGATTTTGAAATTTCTGAAAAAAGAAATAATTATATTGTGAAATTAAATAGTGAAATTTCTGAATAATTAAGTTAAAATATTTTAATAATTGAGTTAAAATATTGTGGGCGCCCTCCTCTGCGATTCTCATACCAAGTACCTAAGCGCCGCCAAATCGATAATTAATTTATGAAATTTCTGAAAAAAGAAATAATTATATTGTGAAATGAAATTGTGAAATTTCTGAATAATTGAGTTCAAATATTGTGGGCGCCCTCCTCTGCGATTCTCATACCAAGTACCAAATCGATAATTAGATTTTGAAATTTCTGAAAAAAGAAATAATTATATTGTGAAATGAAATAGTGAAATTTCTGAATAATTAAGTTAAAATATTGTGGGCGCCCTCCTCTGCGATTCTCATACAAAGTACCTAAGCACTGCCAAATCGATAATTAGATTTTGAAATTTCTGAAAAAAGAAATAATTATATTGTGAAATGGAAGAGTGAAATTTCTGAATAATTGAGTTAAAATATTGTGGGCGCCCTCCTCTGCGATTCTCATACTAAGTACTGAAGCGCCGCCAAATCGATAATTAAATTTTGAAATTTCTGAAAAAAGAAATAATTATATTGTGAAATGAAATAGTGAAATTTCTGAATAATTAAGTTAAAATGTTGTGGGCGCCCCCTCTGCGATTCGCATACCAAGTACCAAATCGATATTTAGATTTTGAAAATTCTGAAAAAAGAAATAATTATATTGAGAAATGAAATAGTGAAATTTCTGAATAATTAAGTTCAAATATTGTGGGCGCCCTCCTCTGCGATTCTCATACCAAGTACTTAAGCGCTGCCAAATCGATAATTAAATTTTTAAATTTCTGAGAAAAAAAAAATTATATTGTGAAATGAAATAGTGAAATTTCTGAATAATTAAGTTCAAATATTGTGGGCGCCTCCTCTACGATTCTCATACCAAGTACCAAATCGATAATTAGATTTTGAAATTTCTGAAAAAAGAAATAATTATATTGAGAAATGAAATAGTGAAATTTCTGAATAATTAAGTTCAAATATTGTGGGCGCCTTCTCTGCGATTCTCATACCAAGTACCAAATCGATAATTAGATTTTGAAATTTCTGAAAAAAGAAATAATTATATTGTGAAATTAAATAGTGAAATTTCTGAATAATTGAGTTAAAATATTGTGGGCGCCCCCCTCTGCGATTCTCATACCGAGTACCTAAACGCCGCCAAATCGATAATTAAATTTTAAAATATCTGAAAAAAGAATTATTTATATCGTGAAATTAAATAGTGAAATTTCTGATAAATGCATGTAAAATATTGTGGGCGCCCCCCTCTGCAAATCACATACCAAGTACTGAAGCGCTGCCAAATCGACAAATAAATTTTGAAATTTGTGACAAATTAAATAATACTATTGTGAAATTAAATAGTGAAATTTCTGAATAATTAAGTTCAAATATTGTGGGCGCCTCCTCTACGATTCTCATACCAAGTACCTAAGCGCTGCCAAATCGATAATTACAATTTGAAATTTCTGAAAAAAGAAATAATTATATTGTGAAATTAAATAGTGAAATTTCTGAATAATTGAGTTAAAATATTGTGGGCGCCCCCCTCTGCGATTCTCGTACCGAGTACCTAAACGCCGCCAAATCGATAATTAAATTTTAAAATATCTGAAAAAAGAATTATTTATATCGTGAAATTAAATAGTGAAATTTCTGATAAATGCATGTAAAATATTGTGGGCGCCCTCCTCTGCGATTCTCACAATAAGCGCTGCCAAATCTATAATAAAATGTTGAAATTTCTGTAAAAAGATATAATTATATTGTGAAATTAAATAGTGAAATTTCTGAATAATTAAGTTAAAATATTGTGGGCGCCCTCCTCTGCGATTATCATACCAAGTACCAAATCGATAATTAGATTTTGAAATTTCTGAAAAAAGAAATAATTATATTGTGAAATTAAATAGTGAAATTTCTGAATAATTGAGTTAAAATATTGTGGGCGCCCTCCTCTGCGATTCTCATACCAAGTACCTAAGCGCCGCCAAATCGATAATTAATTTATGAAATTTCTGAAAAAAGAAATAATTATATTGTGAAATGAAATTGTGAAATTTCTGAATAATTAAGTTCAAATATTGTGGGCGCCCTCCTCTGCGATTATCATACCAAGTACCAAATCGATAATTAGATTTTGAAATTTCTGAAAAAAGAAATAATTATATTGTGAAATTAAATAGTGAAATTTCTGAATAATTAAGTTAAAATATTGTGGGCGCCCCCTCTGCGAATCACATACCAAGTACTGAAGCGCTGCCAAATCGACAAATAAATTTTGAAATTTGTGACAAATTAAATAATACTATTGTGAAATTAAACAGTGAAATTTCTGAATAATTAAGTTCTAATATTGTGGGCGCCCTCCTCTGCGATTTTCATACCAAGTACCAAATCGATAATTAAATTTTAAAATTTCTGAAAAAAGAAATAATTATATTGTGAAATGAAATAGTGAATTTTCTGAATAATTAAGTTAAAATATTATGGGCGCCCTCCTCTGCGATTCTCATACCAAGTACCTAAGCACTGCCAAATCGATAATTAGATTTTGAAATTTCTGAAAAAATAAATAATTATATTGTGAAATGAAATAGTGAATTTTCTGAATAATTAAGTTAAAATATTATGGGCGCCCTCCTCTGCGATTCTCATACCAAGTACCTAAGCGCTGCCAAATCGATAATTAGATTTTGAAATTTCTGAAAAAATAAATAATTATATTGTGAAATGAAATAGTGAAATTTCTGAAGAATTAAGTTCAAATATTGTAGGCGCCCTCCTCTGCGATTTTCATACCAAGTACCAAATCGATAATTAAATTTTAAAATTTCTGAAAAAAGAAATAATTATATTGTGAAATGAAATAGTGAAATTTCTGAATAATTAAGTTCAAATATTGTGGGCGCCCTCCTCTGCGATTCTCATACCAAGTAACAAATCGATAATTAGATTTTGAAATTTCTGAAAAAAGAAATAATTATATTGTGAAATGAAATAGTGAAATTTCTGAATAATTGAGTTAAAATATTGTGGGCGCCCTCCTCTGCGATTCTCATACCAAGTACCTAAGCGCCGCCAAATCGATAATTAATTTATGAAATTTCTGAAAAAAGAAATAATTATATTGTGAAATGAAATTGTGAAATTTCTGAATAATTAAGTTCAAATATTGTGGGCGCCCTCCTCTGCGATTATCATACCAAGTACCAAATCGATAATTAGATTTTGAAATTTCTGAAAAAAGAAATAATTATATTGTGAAATTAAATAGTGAAATTTCTGAATAATTAAGTTAAAATATTGTGGGCGCCCCCTCTGCGAATCACATACCAACTACTGAAGCGCTGCCAAATCGACAAATAAATTTTGAAATGTGTGACAAATTAAATAATACTATTGTGAAATTAAATAGTGAAATTTCTGAATAATTAAGTTCAAATATTGTAGGCGCCCTCCTCTGCGATTCTCATACCAAGTACCTAAGCGCTGCCAAATCGATAATTACAATTTGAAATTTCTGAAAAAAGAAATAATTATATTGTGAAATTAAATAGTGAAATTTCTGAATAATTGAGTTAAAATATTGTGGGCGCCCTCCTCTGCGATTCTCATACCAAGTACCTAAGCGCTGCCAAATCGATAAATACATTTTGAAATTTCTGAAAAAAGAAATAATTATATTGTGAAATGAAATTGTGAAATTTCTGAATAATTAAGTTCAAATATATCATACCAAGTACCAAATCGATAATTAGATTTTTAAATTTCTGAAAAAAGAAATAATTATATTGTGAAATGAAAGAGTGAAATTTCTGAATAATTAAGTTCAAATATTGTGGGCGCCCCCTCTGCGAATCACATACCAAGTACTGAAGCGCTGCCAAATCAACAAATAAATTTTGAAATTTGTGACAAATTAAATAATACTATTGTGAAATTAAACAGTGAAATTTCTGAATAATTAAGTTCTAATATTGTGGGCGCCTCCTCTGCGATTCTCATACCAAGTACCTAAGCGCTGCCAAATCGATAATTACAATTTGAAATTTCTGAAAAAAGAAATAATTATATTGTGAAATTAAATAGTGAAATTTCTGAATAATTGAGTTAAAATATTGTGGGCGCCCTCCTCTGCGATTCTCATACCAAGTACCTAAGCGCCGCCAAATCGACAAATAAATTTGGAAATTTGTGACAAATTAAATGATAATATCATGAAATTAAATAGTGAAATTTCTGAATAATTAAGTTTAAATATTGTGGGCGCCCCCTCTGTGAATCACATACCAAGTACTGAAGAGCTGCCAAATCGACAAATAAATTTTGAAATTTGTGACAAATTAAATAATACTATTGTGAAATTAAATAGTGAAATTTCTGAATAATTAAGTTCTAATATTGTGGGCGCCTCCTCTGCGATTCTCATACCAAGTACCTAAGCGCTGCCAAATCGATAATTAGATTTTGAAATTTCTGAAAAAAGAAATAATTATATTGTGAAATTAAATAGTGAAATTTCTGAATAATTAAGTTCAAATATTGTGGGCGCCCCCTCTGCGAATCACATACCAAGTACTGAAGCGCTGCCAAATCGACAAATAAATTTGGAAATTTGTGACAAATTAAATGATAATATCATGAAATTAAATAGTGAAATTTCTGAATAATTAAGTTAAAATATTGTGGGCGCCCTCCTCTGCGATTATCATACCAAGTACCAAATCGATAATTAGATTTTGAAATTTCTGAAAAAAGATATAATTATATTGTGAAATGAAATAGTGAAATTTCTGAATAATTAAGTTAAAATATTGTGGGCGCCCTCCTCTGCGATTCTCATACCAAGTACCAAATCGATAATTAAATTTTGAAATTTGTGAAAAAGGAAATAATTATTTTGTGAAATGAAATAGTGAAATTTCTGAATAATTAAGTTCAAATATTGTGGGCGCCCTCCTCTGCGATTCTCATACCAAGTACCTAAGCGCTGCCAAATCGATAATTAGATTTTGAAATTTCTGAAAAAAGAAATAATTATATTGTGAAATTAAATAGTGAAATTTCTGAATAATTAAGTTCAAATATTGTGGGCGCCCCCTCTGCGAATCACATACCAAGTACTGAAGCGCTGCCAAATCGACAAATAAATTTTGAAATTTGTGACAAATTAAATAATACTATTGTGAAATTAAACAGTGAAATTTCTGAATAATTAAGTTCTAATATTGTGGGCGCCTCCTCTGCGATTCTCATACCAAGTACCTAAGCGCTGCCAAATCGATAATTACAATTTGAAATTTCTGAAAAAAGAAATAATTATATTGTGAAATTAAATAGTGAAATTTCTGAATAATTGAGTTAAAATATTGTGGGCGCCCTCCTCTGCGATTCTCATACCAAGTACCTAAGCGCCGCCAAATCGATAATTAATTTATGAAATTTCTGAAAAAAGAAATAATTATATTGTGAAATGAAATTGTGAAATTTCTGAATAATTAAGTTCAAATATTGTGGGCGCCCTCCTCTGCGATTCTCATACCAAGTACCAAATCGATAATTAGATTTTGAAATTTCTGAAAAAATAAATAATTATATTGTGAAATGAAATAGTGAAATTTCTGAAGAATTAAGTTCAAATATTGTAGGCGCCCTCCTCTGCGATTTTCATACCAAGTACCAAATCGATAATTAAATTTTAAAATTTCTGAAAAAAGAAATAATTATATTGTGAAATGAAATAGTGAAATTTCTGAATAATTAAATTCAAATATTGTGGGCGCCCTCCTCTGCGATTCTCATACCAAGTACCTAAGCGCTGCCAAATCGATAAATACATTTTGAAATTTCTGAAAAAAGAAATAATTATATTGTGAAATGAAATAGTGAAATTTCTGATAAATGCATGTAAAATATTGTGGGCGCCTCCTCTGCGATTCTCATACCAAGTACCAAATCGATAATTAGATTTTGAAATTTCTGAAAAAAGAAATAATTATATTGTGAAATTAAATAGTGAAATTTCTGAATAATTAAGTTAAAATATTGTGGGCGCCCCCCTCTGCGAATCACATACCAAGTACTGAAGCGCTGCCAAATCGACAAATAAATTTGGAAATTTGTGACAAATTAAATGATAATATCATGAAATTAAATAGTGAAATTTCTGAATAATTAAGTTCAAATATTGTGGGCGCCCTCCTCTGCGATTCTCATACCAAGTACCAAATCGATAATTAGATTTTGAAATTTCTGAAAAAAGAAATAATCATATTGTGAAATTAAATAGTGAAATTTCTGAATAATTGAGTTAAAATATTGTGGGCGCCCTCCTCTGCGATTCTCATACCAAGTACCAAATCGATAATTAAATTTTAAAATTTCTGAAAAAAGAAATAATTATATTGTGAAATGAAATAGTGAAATTTCTGAATAATTAAGTTAAAATATTGTGGGCGCCCTCCTCTGCGATTCTCATACCAAGTACCAAATCGATAATTAGATTTTGAAATTTCTGAAAAAAGAAATAATTATATTGTGAAATGAAATAGTGAAATTTCTGAATAATTAAGTTCAAATATTGTAGGCGCCCTCCTCTGCGATTCTCATACCAAATACCTAAGTGCTGCCAAATCGATAATTACATTTTGAAATTTCTGAAAAAAGAAATAATTATATTGTGAAATGAAATAGTGAAATTTCTGAATAATTAAGTTCAAATATTGTAGGCGCCCTCCTCTGCGATTCTCATACCAAGTACCTAAGCGCTGCCAAATCGATAATTACATTTTAAAATATCTGAAAAAAGAATTATTTATATAGTGAAATGAAATAGTGAAATTTCTGATAAATGCATGTAAAATATTGTGGGCGCCCTCCTCTGCGATTCTCACAATAAGCGCTGCCAAATCTATAATAAAATGTTGAAATTTCTGAAAAAAGAAATAATTATATTGTGATATTAAATAGTGAAATTTCTGAATAATTAAGTTAAAATATTGTGGGCGCCCTCCTCTGCGATTATCATACCAAGTACCAAATCGATAATTAGATTTTGAAATTTCTGAAAAAAGATATAATTATATTGAGAAATGAAATAGTGAAATTTCTGAATAATTAAGTTAAAATATTGTGGGCGCCCTCCTCTGCGATTCTCATACCAAGTACCAAATCGATAATTAAATTTTGAAATTTATGAAAAAAGAAATAATTATATTGTGAAATGAAATAGTGAAATTTCTGAATAATTAAGTTCAAATATTGTGGGCGCCCTCCTCTGCGATTCTCATACCAAGTACCTAAGCGCTGCCAAATCGATAATTAGATTTTGAAATTTCTGAAAAAAGAAATAATTATATTGTGAAATTAAATAGTGAAATTTCTGAATAATTAAGTTAAAATATTGTGGGCGCCCCCTCTGCGAATCACATACCAAGTACTGAAGCGCTGCCAAATCGACAAATAATTTTGAAATTTGTGACAAATTAAATAATACTATTGTGAAATTAAACAGTGAAATTTCTGAATAATTAAGTTCTAATATTGTGGGCGCCTCCTCTGCGATTCTCATACCAAGTACCTAAGCGCTGCCAAATCGATAATTACAATTTGAAATTTCTGAAAAAAGAAATAATTATATTGTGAAATTAAATAGTGAAATTTCTGAATAATTGAGTTAAAATATTGTGGGCGCCCTCCTCTGCGATTCTCATACCAAGTACCTAAGCGCCGCCAAATCGACAAATAAATTTGGAAATTTGTGACAAATTAAATGATAATATCATGAAATTAAATAGTGAAATTTCTGAATAATTAAGTTTAAATATTGTGGGCGCCCCCCCTCTGCGAATCACATACCAAGTACTGAAGAGCTGCCAAATCGACAAATAAATTTTGAAATTTGTGACAAATTAAATAATACTATTGTGAAATTAAACAGTGAAATTTCTGAATAATTAAGTTCTAATATTGTGGGCGCCTCCTCTGCGATTCTCATACCAAGTACCTAAGCGCTGCCAAATCGATAAATACATTTTGAAATTTCTGAAAAAAGAAATAATTATATTGTGAAATGAAATAGTGAAATTTCTGAATAATTAAGTTCAAATATTGTGGGCGCCTCCTCTGCGATTCTCATACCAAGTACCAAATCGATAATTAGATTTTGAAATTTCTGAAAAAAGAAATAATTATATTGTGAAATTAAATAGTGAAATTTCTGAATAATTAAGTTAAAATATTGTGGGCGCCCCCCTCTGCGAATCACATACCAAGTACTGAAGCGCTGCCAAATCGACAAATAAATTTGGAAATTTGTGACAAATTAAATGATAATATCATGAAATTAAATAGTGAAATTTCTGAATAATTAAGTTTAAATATTGTGGGCGCCTCCTCTGCGATTCTCATACCAAGTACCAAATCGATAATTAGATTTTGAAATTTCTGAAAAAAGAAATAATTATATTGTGAAATGAAATAGTGAAATTTCTGAATAATTAAGTTAAAATATTGTAGGCGCCCTCCTCTGCGATTTTCATACCAAGTACCAAATCGATAATTAAATTTTAAAATTTCTGAAAAAAGAAATAATTATATTGTGAAATGAAATAGTGAAATTTCTGATAAATGCATGTAAAATATTGTGGGCGCCCTCCTCTGCGATTCTCACAATAAGCGCTGCCAAATCTATAATAAAATGTTGAAATTTCTGAAAAAAGAAATAATTATATTGTGAAATGAAATAGTGAAATTTCTGAATAATTAAGTTAAAATATTGTGGGCGCCCTCCTCTGCGATTATCATACCAAGTACCAAATCGATAATTAGATTTTGAAATTTCTGAAAAAAGATATAATTATATTGTGAAATGAAATAGTGAAATTTCTGAATAATTAAGTTAAAATATTGTGGGCGCCCTTCTCTGCGATTCTCATACCAAGTACCAAATCGATAATTAAATTTTGAAATTTCTGAAAAAAGAAATAATTATATTGTGAAATTAAATAGTGAAATTTCTGAATAATTAAGTTCAAATATTGTGGGCGCCCTCCTCTGCGATTCTCATACCAAGTACCTAAGCGCTGCCAAATCGATAATTAGATTTTGAAATTTCTGAAAAAAGAAATAATTATATTGTGAAATTAAATAGTGAAATTTCTGAATAATTAAGTTAAAATATTGTGGGCGCCCCCTCTGCGAATCACATACCAAGTACTGAAGCGCTGCCAAATCGGCAAATAAATTTTGAAATTTGTGACAAATTAAATAATACTATTGTGAAATTAAACAGTGAAATTTCTGAATAACTAAGTTCTAATATTGTGGGCGCCTCCTCTGCGATTCTCATACCAAGTACCTAAGCGCTGCCAAATCGATAATTACAATTTGAAATTTCTGAAAAAAGAAATAATTATATTGTGAAATTAAATAGTGAAATTTCTGATTGAGTTAAAATATTGTGGGCGCCCTCCTCTGCGATTCTCATAGCAAGTACCTAAGCGCCGCCAAATCGACAAATAAATTTGGAAATTTGTGACAAATTAAATGATAATATCATGAAATTAAATAGTGAAATTTCTGAATAATTAAGTTCAAATATTGTGGGCGCCTCCTCTGCGATTCTCATACCAAGTACCAAATCGATAATTAGATTTTGAAATTTCTGAAAAAAGAAATAATTATATTGTGAAATGAAATAGTGAAATTTCTGAATAATTAAGTTAAAATATTGTAGGCGCCCTCCTCTGCGATTTTCATACCAAGTACCAAATCGATCATTAAATTTTAAAATTTCTGAAAAAAGAAATAATTATATTGTGAAATGAAATAGTGAAATTTCTGAATAATTAAGTTCAAATATTGTGGGCGCCCTGCTCTGCGAATCACATACAAAGTACCTAAGCGCTGCCAAATCGACAAATAAATAATATCATGAAATTAAATAGTGAAATTTCTGAATAATTAAGTTCAAATATTGTGGGCGCCTCCTCTGCGATTCTCATACCAAGTACCAAATCGATAATTAGATTTTGAAATTTCTGAAAAAAGAAATAATTATATTGTGAAATGAAATAGTGAAATTTCTGAATAATTAAGTTCAAATATTGTGGGCGCCCTCCTCTGCGATTCTCATACCAAGTACCTAAGCGCTGCCAAATCGATAATTACAATTTGAAATTTCTGAAAAAAGAAATAATTATATTGTGAAATTAAATAGTGAAATTTCTGAATAATTGAGTTAAAATATTGTGGGCGCCCTCCTCTGCGATTCTCATAGCAAGTACCTAAGCGCCGCCAAATCGACAAATAAATTTGGAAATTTGTGACAAATTAAATGATAATATCATGAAATTAAATAGTGAAATTTCTGAATAATTAAGTTAAAATATTGTGGGCGCCCCCTCTGCGAATCACATACCAAGTACTGAAGCGCTGCCAAATCGACAAATAAATTTTGAAATTTGTGACAGATTAAATAATACTATTGTGAAATTAAGCAGTGAAATTTCTGAATAATTAAGTTCTAATATTGTGGGCGCCTCCTCTGCGATTCTCATACCAAGTACCTAAGCGCTGCCAAATCGACAAATAAATTTGGAAATTTGTGACAAATTAAATGATAATATCATGAAATTAAATAGTGAAATTTCTGAATAATTAAGTTCAAATATTGTGGGCGCCTCCTCTGCGATTCTCATACCAAGTACCAAATCGATAATTAGATTTTGAAATTTCTGAAAAAAGAAATAATTATATTGTGAAATGAAATAGTGAAATTTCTGAATAATTAAGTTCAAATATTGTGGGCGCCCTCCTCTGCGATTCTCATACCAAGTACCTAAGCGCTGCCAAATCGATAATTACAATTTGAAATTTCTGAAAAAAGAAATAATTATATTGTGAAATTAAATAGTGAAATTTCTGAATAATTGAGTTAAAATATTGTGGGCGCCCTCCTCTGCGATTCTCATAGCAAGTACCTAAGCGCCGCCAAATCGACAAATAAATTTGGAAATTTGTGACAAATTAAATGATAATATCATGAAATTAAATAGTGAAATTTCTGAATAATTAAGTTCAAATATTGTGGGCGCCTCCTCTGCGATTCTCATACCAAGTACCAAATCGATAATTAGATTTTGAAATTTCTGAAAAAAGAAATAATTATATTGTGAAATGAAATAGTGAAATTTCTGAATAATTAAGTTAAAATATTGTAGGCGCCCTCCTCTGCGATTTTCATACCAAGTACCAAATCGATCATTAAATTTTAAAATTTCTGAAAAAAGAAATAATTATATTGTGAAATGAAATAGTGAAATTTCTGAATAATTAAGTTCAAATATTGTGGGCGCCCTGCTCTGCGAATCACATACAAAGTACCTAAGCGCTGCCAAATCGACAAATAAATAATATCATGAAATTAAATAGTGAAATTTCTGAATAATTAAGTTCAAATATTGTGGGCGCCTCCTCTGCGATTCTCATACCAAGTACCAAATCGATAATTAGATTTTGAAATTTCTGAAAAAAGAAATAATTATATTGTGAAATGTAATAGTGAAATTTCTGATAAATGCATGTAAAATATTGTGGGCGCCCTCCTCTGCGA
The DNA here is from genome assembly GCF_003285725.1 of Scaptodrosophila lebanonensis. Classification (NCBI taxonomy): domain Eukaryota; kingdom Metazoa; phylum Arthropoda; class Insecta; order Diptera; family Drosophilidae; genus Scaptodrosophila; species Scaptodrosophila lebanonensis. Next base: position 14,678 of record NW_022060727.1, on the reverse strand, counting down.
TTCTCACAATAAGCGCTGCCAAATCTATAATAAAATGTTGAAATTTCTGAAAAAAGAAATAATTATATTGTGAAATTAAATAGTGAAATTTCTGAATAATTGAGTTAAAATATTGTGGGCGCCCTCCTCTGCGATTCTCATAGCAAGTACCTAAGCGCCGCCAAATCGACAAATAAATTTGGAAATTTGTGACAAATTAAATGATAATATCATGAAATTAAATAGTGAAATTTCTGAATAATTAAGTTAAAATATTGTGGGCGCCTCCTCTGCGATTCTCATACCAAGTACCAAATCGATAATTAGATTTTGAAATTTCTGAAAAAAGAAATAATTATATTGTGAAATGAAATAGTGAAATTTCTGAATAATTAAGTTAAAATATTGTAGGCGCCCTCCTCTGCGATTTTCATACCAAGTACCAAATCGATAATTAAATTTTAAAATTTCTGAAAAAAGAAATAATTATATTGTGAAATGAAATAGTGAAATTTCTGATAAATGCATGTAAAATATTGTGGGCGCCCTCCTCTGCGATTCTCACAATAAGCGCTGCCAAATCTATAATAAAATGTTGAAATTTCTGAAAAAAGAAATAATTATATTGTGATATTAAATAGTGAAATTTCTGAATAATTAAGTTAAAATATTGTGGGCGCCCTCCTCTGCGATTATCATACCAAGTACCAAATCGATAATTAGATTTTGAAATTTCTGAAAAAAGATATAATTATATTGTGAAATGAAATAGTGAAATTTCTGAATAATTAAGTTAAAATATTGTGGGCGCCCTCCTCTGCGATTCTCATACCAAGTACCAAATCGATAATTAAATTTTGAAATTTATGAAAAAAGAAATAATTATATTGTGAAATGAAATAGTGAAATTTCTGAATAATTAAGTTCAAATATTGTGGGCGCCCTCCTCTGCGATTCTCATACCAAGTACCTAAGCGCTGCCAAATCGATAATTAGATTTTGAAATTTCTGAAAAAAGAAATAATTATATTGTGAAATTAAATAGTGAAATTTCTGAATAATTAAGTTAAAATATTGTGGGCGCCCCCTCTGCGAATCACATACCAAGTACTGAAGCGCTGCCAAATCGACAAATAATTTTGAAATTTGTGACAAATTAAATAATACTATTGTGAAATTAAACAGTGAAATTTCTGAATAATTAAGTTCTAATATTGTGGGCGCCTCCTCTGCGATTCTCATACCAAGTACCTAAGCGCTGCCAAATCGATAATTACAATTTGAAATTTCTGAAAAAAGAAATAATTATATTGTGAAATTAAATAGTGAAATTTCTGAATAATTGAGTTAAAATATTGTGGGCGCCCTCCTCTGCGATTCTCATAGCAAGTACCTAAGCGCCGCCAAATCGACAAATAAATTTGGAAATTTGTGACAAATTAAATGATAATATCATGAAATTAAATAGTGAAATTTCTGAATAATTAAGTTAAAATATTGTGGGCGCCCCCTCTGCGAATCACATACCAAGTACTGAAGCGCTGCCAAATCGACAAATAAATTTTGAAATTTGTGACAAATTAAATAATACTATTGTGAAATTAAGCAGTGAAATTTCTGAATAATTAAGTTCTAATATTGTGGGCGCCTCCTCTGCGATTCTCATACCAAGTACCTAAGCGCTGCCAAATCGATAAATACATTTTGAAATTTCTGAAAAAAGAAATAATTATATTGTGAAATGAAATAGTGAAATTTCTGAATAATTAAGTTCAAATATTGTGGGCGCCTCCTCTGCGATTCTCATACCAAGTACCAAATCGATAATTAGATTTTGAAATTTCTGAAAAAAGAAATAATTATATTGTGAAATTAAATAGTGAAATTTCTGAATAATTAAGTTAAAATATTGTGGGCGCCCCCCTCTGCGAATCACATACCAAGTACTGAAGCGCTGCCAAATCGACAAATAAATTTGGAAATTTGTGACAAATTAAATGATAATATCATGAAATTAAATAGTGAAATTTCTGAATAATTAAGTTCAAATATTGTGGGCGCCTCCTCTGCGATTCTCATACCAAGTACCAAATCGATAATTAGATTTTGAAATTTCTGAAAAAAGAAATAATTATATTGTGAAATGAAATAGTGAAATTTCTGAATAATTAAGTTAAAATATTGTAGGCGCCCTCCTCTGCGATTTTCATACCAAGTACCAAATCGATAATTAAATTTTAAAATTTCTGAAAAAAGAAATAATTATATTGTGAAATGAAATAGTGAAATTTCTGATAAATGCATGTAAAATATTGTGGGCGCCCTCCTCTGCGATTCTCACAATAAGCGCTGCCAAATCTATAATAAAATGTTGAAATTTCTGAAAAAAGAAATAATTATATTGTGATATTAAATAGTGAAATTTCTGAATAATTAAGTTAAAATATTGTGGGCGCCCTCCTCTGCGATTATCATACCAAGTACCAAATCGATAATTAGATTTTGAAATTTCTGAAAAAAGATATAATTATATTGTGAAATGAAATAGTGAAATTTCTGAATAATTAAGTTAAAATATTGTGGGCGCCCTCCTCTGCGATTCTCATACCAAGTACCAAATCGATAATTAAATTTTGAAATTTCTGAAAAAAGAAATAATTATATTGTGAAATGAAATAGTGAAATTTCTGAATAATTAAGTTCAAATATTGTGGGCGCCCTCCTCTGCGATTCTCATACCAAGTACCTAAGCGCTGCCAAATCGATAATTAGATTTTGAAATTTCTGAAAAAAGAAATAATTATATTGTGAAATGAAATAGTGAAATTTCTGAATAATTAAGTTAAAATATTGTGGGCGCCCCCTCTGCGAATCACATACCAAGTACTGAAGCGCTGCCAAATCGACAAATAAATTTTGAAATTTGTGACAAATTAAATAATACTATTGTGAAATTAAACAGTGAAATTTCTGAATAATTAAGTTCTAATATTGTGGGCGCCTCCTCTGCGATTCTCATACCAAGTACCTAAGCGCTGCCAAATCGATAATTACAATTTGAAATTTCTGAAAAAAGAAATAATTATATTGTGAAATTAAATAGTGAAATTTCTGAATAATTGAGTTAAAATATTGTGGGCGCCCTCCTCTGCGATTCTCATAGCAAGTACCTAGCGCCGCCAAATCGACAAATAAATTTGGAAATTTGTGACAAATTAAATGATAATATCATGAAATTAAATAGTGAAATTTCTGAATAATTAAGTTCAAATATTGTGGGCGCCTCCTCTGCGATTCTCATACCAAGTACCAAATCGATAATTAGATTTTGAAATTTCTGAAAAAAGAAATAATTATATTGTGAAATGAAATAGTGAAATTTCTGAATAATTAAGTTAAAATATTGTAGGCGCCCTCCTCTGCGATTTTCATACCAAGTACCAAATCGATCATTAAATTTTAAAATTTCTGAAAAAAGAAATAATTATATTGTGAAATGAAATAGTGAAATTTCTGATAAATGCATGTAAAATATTGTAGGCGCCCTGCTCTGCGAATCACATACAAAGTACCTAAGCGCTGCCAAATCGACAAATAAATAATATCATGAAATTAAATAGTGAAATTTCTGAATAATTAAGTTCAAATATTGTGGGCGCCTCCTCTGCGATTCTCATACCAAGTACCAAATCGATAATTAGATTTTGAAATTTCTGAAAAAAGAAATAATTATATTGTGAAATGAAATAGTGAAATTTCTGAATAATTAAGTTCAAATATTGTGGGCGCCCTCCTCTGCGATTCTCATACCAAGTACCTAAGCGCTGCCAAATCGATAATTACAATTTGAAATTTCTGAAAAAAGAAATAATTATATTGTGAAATTAAATAGTGAAATTTCTGAATAATTGAGTTAAAATATTGTGGGCGCCCTCCTCTGCGATTCTCATAGCAAGTACCTAAGCGCCGCCAAATCGACAAATAAATTTGGAAATTTGTGACAAATTAAATGATAATATCATGAAATTAAATAGTGAAATTTCTGAATAATTAAGTTAAAATATTGTGGGCGCCCCCTCTGCGAATCACATACCAAGTACTGAAGCGCTGCCAAATCGACAAATAAATTTTGAAATTTGTGACAAATTAAATAATACTATTGTGAAATTAAACAGTGAAATTTCTGAATAATTAAGTTCTAATATTGTGGGCGCCTCCTCTGCGATTCTCATACCAAGTACCTAAGCGCTGCCAAATCGATAAATACATTTTGAAATTTCTGAAAAAAGAAATAATTATATTGTGAAATGAAATAGTGAAATTTCTGAATAATTAAGTTAAAATATTGTGGGCGCCCTCCTCTGCGATTCTCATACCAAGTACCAAATCGATAATTAGATTTTGAAATTTCTGAAAAAAGAAATAATTATATTGTGAAATTAAATAGTGAAATTTCTGAATAATTAAGTTAAAATATTGTGGGCGCCCCCCTCTGCGAATCACATACCAAGTACTGAAGCGCTGCCAAATCGACAAATAAATTTGGAAATTTGTGACAAATTAAATGATAATATCATGAAATTAAATAGTGAAATTTCTGAATAATTAAGTTCAAATATTGTGGGCGCCTCCTCTGCGATTCTCATACCAAGTACCAAATCGATAATTAGATTTTGAAATTTCTGAAAAAAGAAATAATTATATTGTGAAATGAAATAGTGAAATTTCTGAATAATTAAGTTTAAATATTGTGGGCGCCCTCCTCTGCGATTCTCATACCAAGTACCAAAACGATAATTAGATTTTGAAATTTCTGAAAAAAGAAATAATTATATTGTGAAATGAAATAGTGAAATTTCTGAATAATTAAGTTCAAATATTGTAGGCGCCCTCCTCTGCGATTCTCATACCAAGTACCTAAGCGCTGCCAAATCGATAATTACATTTTAAAATATCTGAAAAAAGAATTATTTATATAGTGAAATTAAATAGTGAAATTTCTGATAAATGCATGTAAAATATTGTGGGCGCCCTCCTCTGCGATTCTCACAATAAGCGCTGCCAAATCTATAATAAAATGTTGAAATTTCTGAAAAAAGAAATAATTATATTGTGAAATGAAATAGTGAAATTTCTGAATAATTAAGTTCAAATATTGTAGGCGCCCTCCTCTGCGATTCTCATACCAAGTACCTAAGCGCTGCCAAATCGATAATTACATTTTAAAATATCTGAAAAAAGAATTATTTATATAGTGAAATTAAATAGTGAAATTTCTGATAAATGCATGTAAAATATTGTGGGCGCCCTCCTCTGCGATTCTCACAATAAGCGCTGCCAAATCTATAATAAAATGTTGAAATTTCTGAAAAAAGAAATAATTATATTGTGATATTAAATAGTGAAATTTCTGAATAATTAAGTTAAAATATTGTGGGCGCCCTCCTCTGCGATTATCATACCAAGTACCAAATCGATAATTAGATTTTGAAATTTCTGAAAAAAGATATAATTATATTGTGAAATGAAATAGTGAAATTTCTGAATAATTAAGTTAAAATATTGTGGGCGCCCTCCTCTGCGATTCTCATACCAAGTACCAAATCGATAATTAAATTTTGAAATTTCTGAAAAAAGAAATAATTATATTGTGAAATGAAATAGTGAAATTTCTGAATAATTAAGTTAAAATATTGTGGGCGCCCTCCTCTGCGATTCTCATACCAAGTACCTAAGCGCTGCCAAATCGATAATTAGATTTTGAAATTTCTGAAAAAAGAAATAATTATATTGTGAAATTAAATAGTGAAATTTCTGAATAATTAAGTTCAAATATTGTGGGCGCCCCCTCTGCGAATCACATACCAAGTACTGAAGCGCTGCCAAATCGACAAATAAATTTTGAAATTTGTGACAAATTAAATAATACTATTGTGAAATTAAACAGTGAAATTTCTGAATAATTAAGTTCTAATATTGTGGGCGCCTCTTCTGCGATTCTCATACCAAGTACCTAAGCGCTGCCAAATCGATAATTACAATTTGAAATTTCTGAAAAAAGAAATAATTATATTGTGAAATTAAATAGTGAAATTTCTGAATAATTGAGTTAAAATATTGTGGGCGCCCTCCTCTGCGATTCTCATACCAAGTACCTAAGCGCCGCCAAATCGATAATTAATTTATGAAATTTCTGAAAAAAGAAATAATTATATTGTGAAATGAAATTGTGAAATTTCTGAATAATTAAGTTCAAATATTGTGAGCGCCCTCCTCTGCGATTCTCATACCAAGTACCAAATCGATAATTAGATTTTGAAATTTCTGAAAAAATAAATAATTATATTGTGAAATGAAATAGTGAAATTTCTGAAGAATTAAGTTCAAATATTGTAGGCGCCCTCCTCTGCGATTTTCATACCAAGTACCAAATCGATCATTAAATTTTAAAATTTCTGAAAAAAGAAATAATTATATTGTGAAATGAAATAGTGAAATTTCTGAATAATTAAGTTCAAATATTGTGGGCGCCCTCCTCTGCGATTCTCATACCAAGTACCTAAGCGCTGCCAAATCGATAATTAGATTTTGAAATTTCTGAAAAAAGAAATAATTATATTGAGAAATGAAATAGTGAAATTTCTGAATAATTAAGTTCAAATATTGTGGGCGCCTCCTCTGCGATTCTCATACCAAGTACCAAATCGATAATTAGATTTTGAAATTTCTGAAAAAAGAAATAATTATATTGTGAAATTAAATAGTGAAATTTCTGAATAATTAAGTTAAAATATTGTGGGCGCCCCCCTCTGCGAATCACATACCAAGTACTGAAGCGCTGCCAAATCGACAAATAAATTTGGAAATTTGTGACAAATTAAATGATAATATCATGAAATTAAATAGTGAAATTTCTGAATAATTAAGTTCAAATATTGTGGGCGCCTCCTCTGCGATTCTCATACCAAGTACCAAATCGATAATTAGATTTTGAAATTTCTGAAAAAAGAAATAATTATATTGTGAAATGAAATAGTGAAATTTCTGAATAATTAAGTTTAAATATTGTGGGCGCCCTCCTCTGCGATTCTCATACCAAGTACCAAATCGATAATTAAATTTTAAAATTTCTGAAAAAAGAAATAATTATATTGTGAAATGAAATAGTGAAATTTCTGAATAATTAAGTTCAAATATTGTGGGCGCCCTCCTCTGCGATTCTCATACCAAGTACCTAAGCGCTGCCAAATCGATAATTAGATTTTGAAATTTCTGAAAAAAGAAATAATTATATTGTGAAATGAAATAGTGAAATTTCTGAATAATTAAGTTCAAATATTGTGGGCGCCTCCTCTGCGATTCTCATACCAAGTACCAAATCGATAATTAGATTTTGAAATTTCTGAAAAAAGAAATAATTATATTGTGAAATTAAATAGTGAAATTTCTGAATAATTAAGTTAAAATATTGTGGGCGCCCCCCTCTGCGAATCACATACCAAGTACTGAAGCGCTGCCAAATCGACAAATAAATTTGGAAATTTGTGACAAATTAAATGATAATATCATGAAATTAAATAGTGAAATTTCTGAATAATTAAGTTCAAATATTGTGGGCGCCTCCTCTGCGATTTTCATACCAAGTACCAAATCGATAATTAGATTTTGAAATTTCTGAAAAAAGAAATAATTATATTGTGAAATGAAATAGTGAAATTTCTGAATAATTAAGTTTAAATATTGTGGGCGCCCTCCTCTGCGATTCTCATACCAAGTACCAAATCGATAATTAAATTTTAAAATTTCTGAAAAAAGAAATAATTATATTGTGAAGTGAAATAGTGAAATTTCTGAATAATTGAGTTAAAATATTGTGGGCGCCCTCCTCTGCGATTCTCATACCAAGTACCAAATCGATGGCAAATCGAGATATAATTGTGAAAATTGTGACAAATTAAATAATAATATTGTGAAATTAAATAGTGAAATTTCTGAATAATTGAGTTAAAATATTGTGGGCGCCCTCCTCTGCGATTCTCATACCAAGTACCAAATCGATAATTAGATTTTGAAATTTCTGAAAAAATAAATAATTATATTGTGAAATGAAATAGTGAAATTTCTGAAGAATTAAGTTCAAATATTGTAGGCGCCCTCCTCTGCGATTTTCATACCAAGTTCCAAATCGATCATTAAATTTTAAAATTTCTGAAAAAAGAAATAATTATATTGTGAAATGAAATAGTGAAATTTCTGAATAATTAAGTTCAAATATTGTGGGCGCCCTCCTCTGCGATTCTCATACCAAGTACCTAAGCGCCGCCAAATCGATAATTAATTTATGAAATTTCTGAAAAAAGAAATAATTATATTGTGAAATGAAATTGTGAAATTTCTGAATAATTAAGTTCAAATATTGTGAGCGCCCTCCTCTGCGATTCTCATACCAAGTACCAAATCGATAATTAGATTTTGAAATTTCTGAAAAAATAAATAATTATATTGTGAAATGAAATAGTGAAATTTCTGAAGAATTAAGTTCAAATATTGTAGGCGCCCTCCTCTGCGATTTTCATACCAAGTACCAAATCGATCATTAAATTTTAAAATTTCTGAAAAAAGAAATAATTATATTGTGAAATGAAATAGTGAAATTTCTGAATAATTAAGTTCAAATATTGTGGGCGCCCTCCTCTGCGATTCTCATACCAAGTACCTAAGCGCTGCCAAATCGATAATTAGATTTTGAAATTTCTGAAAAAAGAAATAATTATATTGTGAAATGAAATAGTGAAATTTCTGAATAATTAAGTTCAAATATTGTGGGCGCCTCCTCTGCGATTCTCATACCAAGTACCAAATCGATAATTAGATTTTGAAATTTCTGAAAAAAGAAATAATTATATTGTGAAATGAAATAGTGAAATTTCTGAATAATTAAGTTAAAATATTGTGGGCGCCCCCCTCTGCGAATCACATACCAAGTACTGAAGCGCTGCCAAATCGACAAATAAATTTGGAAATTTGTGACAAATTAAATGATAATATCATGAAATTAAATAGTGAAATTTCTGAATAATTAAGTTCAAATATTGTGGGCGCCTCCTCTGCGATTCTCATACCAAGTACCAAATCGGTAATTAGATTTTGAAATTTCTGAAAAAAGAAATAATTATATTGTGAAATGAAATAGTGAAATTTCTGAATAATTAAGTTTAAATATTGTGGGCGCCCTCCTCTGCGATTCTCATACCAAGTACCAAATCGATAATTAAATTTTAAAATTTCTGAAAAAAGAAATAATTATATTGTGAAATGAAATAGTGAAATTTCTGAATAATTAAGTTCAAATATTGTGGGCGCCCTCCTCTGCGATTCTCATACCAAGTACCTAAGCGCTGCCAAATCGATAATTAGATTTTGAAATTTCTGAAAAAAGAAATAATTATATTGTGAAATGAAATAGTGAAATTTCTGAATAATTAAGTTCAAATATTGTGGGCGCCTCCTCTGCGATTCTCATACCAAGTACCAAATCGATAATTAGATTTTGAAATTTCTGAAAAAAGAAATAATTATATTGTGAAATTAAATAGTGAAATTTCTGAATAATTAAGTTAAAATATTGTGGGCGCCCCCCTCTGCGAATCACATACCAAGTACTGAAGCGCTGCCAAATCGACAAATAAATTTGGAAATTTGTGACAAATTAAATGATAATATCATGAAATTAAATAGTGAAATTTCTGAATAATTAAGTTCAAATATTGTGGGCGCCTCCTCTGCGATTTTCATACCAAGTACCAAATCGATAATTAGATTTTGAAATTTCTGAAAAAAGAAATAATTATATTGTGAAATGAAATAGTGAAATTTCTGAATAATTAAGTTTAAATATTGTGGGCGCCCTCCTCTGCGATTCTCATACCAAGTACCAAATCGATAATTAAATTTTAAAATTTCTGAAAAAAGAAATAATTATATTGTGAAATGAAATAGTAAAATTTCTGAATAATTAAGTTAAAATATTGTAGGCGCCCTCCTCTGCGATATTCATACCAAGTACCAAATCGATAATTAAATTTTAAAATTTCTGAAAAAAGAAATAATTATATTGTGAAATGAAATAGTGAAATTTCTGAATAATTAAGTTCAAATATTGTGGGCGCCCTCCTCTGCGATTCTCATACCAAGTACCAAATCGATAATTAGATTTTGAAATTTCTGAAAAAAGAAATAATTATATTGTGAAATTAAATAGTGAAATTTCTGAATAATTAAGTTTAAATATTGTGTTCGCCCTCCTCTGCGATTCTCATACCAAGTACCAAATCGATAATTAGATTTTGAAATTTCTGAAAAAAGAAATAATTATATTGTGAAATGAAATAGTGAAATTTCTGAATAATTAAGTTCAAATATTGTGGGCCCCTCCTCTGCGATTCTCATACCAAGTACCAAATCGATAATTAGATTTTGAAATTTCTGAAAAAAGAAATAATTATATTGGGAAATTAAATAGTGAAATTTCTGAATAATTAAGTTCAAATATTGTGGGCGCCCTCCTCTGCGATTATATAATTATATTGTGAAATGAAATAGTGAAATTTCTGAATAATTAAGTTCAAATATTGTGGGCGCCCTCCTCTGCGATTCTCATACCAAGTACCTAAGCGCTGCCAAATCGATAAATACATTTTGAAATTTCTGAAAAAAAGAAATAATTATATTGTGAAATGAAATAGTGAAATTTCTGAATAATTAAGTTCAAATATTGTGGGCGCCTCCTCTGCGATTCTCATACCAAGTACCAAATCGATAATTAGATTTTGAAATTTCTGAAAAAAGAAATAATTATATTGGGAAATTAAATAGTGAAATTTTTGAATAATTAAGTTAAAATATTGTGGGCGCCCCCCTCTGCGAATCACATACCAAGTACTGAAGCGCTGCCAAATCGACAAATAAATTTGGAAATTTGTGACAAATTAAATGATAATATCATGAAATTAAATAGTGAAATTTCTGAATAATTAAGTTCAAATATTGTGGGCGCCTCCTCTGCGATTCTCCTACCAGGTACCAAATCGATAATTAGATTTTGAAATTTCTGAAAAAAGAAATAATTATATTGTGAAATGAAATAGTGAAATTTCTGAATAATTAAGTTAAAATATTGTAGGCGCCCTCCTCTGCGATTTTCATACCAAGTACCAAATCGATAATTAAATTTTAAAATTTCTGAAAAAAGAAATAATTATATTGTGAAATGAAATAGTGAAATTTCTGAATAATTAAGTTCAAATATTGTGGGCGCCCTCCTCTGCGATTCTCATACCAAGTACCAAATCGATAATTAGATTTTGAAATTTCTGAAAAAAGAAATAATTATATTGTGAAATGAAATAGTGAAATTTCTGAATAATTAAGTTTAAATATTGTGGGCGCCCTCCTCTGCGATTCTCATACCAAGTACCAAATCGATAATTAGATTTTGAAATTTCTGAAAAAAGAAATAATTATATTGTGAAATGAAATAGTGAAATTTCTGAATAATTAAGTTAAAATATTGTGGGCGCCCTCCTCTGCGATTCTCATACCAAGTACCTAAGCGCTGCCCAATCGATAATTAGATTTTGAAATTTCTGAAAAAAGAAATAATTATATTGTGAAATGAAATAGTGAAATTTCTGAATAATTAAGTTCAAATATTGTGGGCGCCCCCTCTGCGAATCACATACCAAGTACTGAAGCGCTGCCAAATCGACAAATAAATTTTGAAATTTGTGACAAATTAAATAATACTATTGTGAAATTAAACAGTGAAATTTCTGAATAATTAAGTTAAAATATTGTGGGCGCCCTCCTCTGCGATTCTCATACCAAGTACCTAAGCGCTGCCAAATCGATAATTACAATTTGAAATTTCTGAAAAAAGAAATAATTATATTGTGAAATTAAATAGTGAAATTTCTGAATAATTAAGTTAAAATATTGTGGGCGCCTTCCTCTGCGATTCTCATACCAAGTACCAAATCGATAATTAGATTTTGAAATTTTTGAAAAAAGAAATAATTATATTGTGAAATGAAATAGTGAAATTTCTGAATAATTAAGTTCAAATATTGTAGGCGCCCTCCTCTGCGATTCTCATACCAAGTACCTAAGCGCTGCCAAATCGATAATTACATTTTGAAATTTCTGAAAAAAGAAATAATTATATTGTGAAATGAAATAGTGAAATTTCTGAATAATTAAGTTCAAATATTGTAGGCGCCCTCCTCTGCGATTCTCATACCAAGTACCTAAGCGCTGCCAAATCGATAATTACATTTTAAAATATCTGAAAAAAGAATTATTTATATAGTGAAATTAAATAGTGAAATTTCTGATAAATGCATGTAAAATATTGTGGGCGCCCTCCTCTGCGATTCTCACAATAAGCGCTGCCAAATCTATAATAAAATGTTGAAATTTCTGAAAAAAGATATAATTATATTGTGAAATTAAATAGTGAAATTTCTGAATAATTAAGTTAAAATATTGTGGGCGCCCTCCTCTGCGATTCTCATACCAAGTACCAAATCGATAATTAGATTTTGAAATTTCTGAAAAAAGAAATAATTATATTGTGAAATGAAATAGTGAAATTTCTGAATAATTAAGTTAAAATATTGTGGGCGCCCTCCTCTGCGATTCTCATACCAAGTACCTAAGCGCTGCCAAATCGATAATTAGATTTTGAAATTTCTGAAAAAAAGAAATAATTATATTGTGAAATGAAATAGTGAAATTTCTGAATAATTAAGTTCAAATATTGTGGGCGCCCCCTCTGCGAATCACATACCAAGTACTGAAGCGCTGCCAAATCGACAAATAAATTTTGAAATTTGTGACAAATTAAATAATACTATTGTGAAATTAAACAGTGAAATTTCTGAATAATTAAGTTAAAATATTGTGGGCGCCCTCCTCTGCGATTCTCATACCAAGTACCTAAGCGCTGCCAAATCGATAATTACAATTTGAAATTTCTGAAAAAAGAAATAATTATATTGTGAAATTAAATAGTGAAATTTCTGAATAATTAAGTTAAAATATTGTGGGCGCCTTCCTCTGCGATTCTCATACCAAGTACCAAATCGATAATTAGATTTTGAAATTTCTGAAAAAAGAAATAATTATATTGTGAAATGAAATAGTGAAATTTCTGAATAATTAAGTTCAAATATTGTAGGCGCCCTCCTCTGCGATTCTCATACCAAGTACCTAAGCGCTGCCAAATCGATAATTACATTTTGAAATTTCTGAAAAAGAAATAATTATATTGTGAAATGAAATAGTGAAATTTCTGAATAATTAAGTTCAAATATTGTAGGCGCCCTCCTCTGCGATTCTCATACCAAGTACCTAAGCGCTGCCAAATCGATAATTAGATTTTGAAATTTCTGAAAAAAGAAATAATTATATTGTGAAATGAAATAGTGAAATTTCTGAATAATTAAGTTCAAATATTGTAGGGCGCCCTCCTCTGCGATTCTCATACCAAGTACCTAAGCGCTGCCAATCGATAATTACATTTTGAAATTTCTGAAAAAAGAAATAATTATATTGTGAAATGAAATAGTGAAATTTCTGAATAATTAAGTTCAAATATTGTAGGCGCCCTCCTCTGCGATTCTCATACCAAGTACCTAAGCGCTGCCAAATCGATAATTAGATTTTGAAATTTCTGAAAAAAGAAATAATTATATTGTGAAATGAAATAGTGAAATTTCTGAATAATTAAGTTCAAATATTGTGGGCGCCCCCTCTGCGAATCACATACCAAGTACTGAAGCGCTGCCAAATCGACAAATAAATTTTGAAATTTGTGACAAATTAAATAATACTATTGTGAAATTAAACAGTGAAATTTCTGAATAATTAAGTTAAAATATTGTGGGCGCCCTCCTCTGCGATTCTCATACCAAGTAACCTAAGCGCTGCCAAATCGATAATTAAAATTTGAAATTTCTGAAAAAAGAAATAATTATATTGTGAAATTAAATAGTGAAATTTCTGAATAATTGAGTTAAAATATTGTGGGCGCCCTCCTCTGCGATTCTCATAGCAAGTACCTAAGCGCCGCCAAATCGACAAATAAATTTGGGAAATTTGTGACAAATTAAATATAATATCATGAAATGAAATAGTGAATTTCTGAATAATTAAGTTCAAATATTGTGGGCGCCTCCTCTGCGATTCTCATACCAAGTACCAAATCGATAATTAGATTTTGAATTTCTGAAAAAAGAAATAAGTATATTGTGAAATGAAATAGTGAAATTTCTGAATAACTAAGTTCAAATATTGTGGGCGCCCTCCTCTGCGATTCTCATACCAAGTACCTAGCGCTGTCCAAATCGTAATTAACAATTTGAAATTTCTGAAAAAAAGAATAATTATATTGTGAAATTAATAGTGAAATTTCTGAATAATTAAGTTAAAATATTGTGGGCGCCCTCCTCTGCGATTCTCATACCAAGTACCAAATCGATAATTAAGATTTTGAAATTTCTGAAAAAAGAAATAATTATATTGTGAAATGAAATAGTGAAATTTCTGAATAATTAAGTTAAAATATTGTGGGCGCCCTCCTCTGCGATTCTCATACCAAGTACCTAAGCGCTGCCAAATCGATAATTAGATTTGAAATT
>NW_022060726.1:0-28240 GCF_003285725.1 Scaptodrosophila lebanonensis | reverse complement strand
AATAGTGAAATTCTGAATAATTAAGTTCAAATATTGTGGGCGCCCTCCTCTGCGATTCTCAATCCCAGTACTCAAGTTGGGCTTGCACAATCGATAATTAAATTTTAAAATTTTGAAAAAATAATTATTAATATTGTGAAGTTAGATAGTGAAATTTTCTGAAAATTAAGTTCAATATTGTGGGCAGCCCTCCTCTGCGATTCTCATACCAAGTACCTAAGCGCTGCCAAATCGATAATTAAATTTTAAATTTCTGAAAAAAGAAATAATATATTGTGAAATTAAAAGTGAAATTTCTGAATAATTAAGTTCAAATATTGTGGGCGGCCCTCCTCTGCGATTCTCATACCAAGTACCTAGCGCTGCCAAATCGATAATTAAATTTTGAAATTTGTGACATATTAATAATAATATTGTGAAATTAAATAGTGAAATTTCCGAGAAATTAAGTTCAAATAGTGTGGGCGCCCTCCTCTGCGATTCTCATACCAAGTACCTAAGCGCTGCCAAATCGATAATTAAATTTTAAAATTTCTGAAAAAGAAGAATAATTATATTGTGAAATTAAATAGTGAAATTTCTGAATAATTAAGTTCAAATATTGTGGGCGCCCTCCTCTGCGATTCTCATACCAAGTACCTAAGCTGCTGCCAAATCGATAATTAAATTTTGAAATTTGTGACAAATTAAATAATACTATTGTGAAATTAAATAGTGAAATTTCTGAATAATTAAGTTCAAATATTGTGGGCGCCCTCCTCTGCGATTCTCATACCAAGTACCTAAGCGCTGCCAAATCGATAATTAAATTTTAAAATTTCTGAAAAAAGAAATAATTATATTGTGAAATTAAATAGTGAAATTTCTGAATAATTAAGTTCAAATAGTGTGGGCGCCCTCCTCTGCGATTCTCATACCAAGTACCTAAGCGCTGCCAAATCGATAATTAAATTTTAAAATTTCTGAAAAAGAAATAATTACTATTGTGAAATTAAATAGTGAAATTTCTGAATAATTAAGTTCAAATAGTGTGGGCGCCCTCCTCTGCGATTCTCATACCAAGTACCTAAGCGCTGCCAAATCGATAATTAAATTTTGAAATTTGTGAAAAATAAATAATACTATTGTGAAATTAAATAGTGAAATTTCTGAATAATTAAGTTCAAATATTGTGGGCGCCCTCCTCTGCGATTCTCATACCAAGTACCTAAGCGCTGCCAAATCGATAATTAAATTTTAAAATTTCTGAAAAAGAAATAATACTATTGTGAAATTAAATAGTGAAATTTCTGAATAATTAAGTTCAAATAGTGTGGGCGCCCTCCTCTGCGATTCTCATACCAAGTACCTAAGCGCTGCCAAATCGATAATTAAATTTTAAAATTTCTGAAAAAGAAATAATTACTATTGTGAAATTAAATAGTGAAATTTCTGAATAATTAAGTTCAAATATTGTGGGCGCCCTCCTCTGCGATTCTCATACCAAGTACCTAAGCGCTGCCAAATCGATAATTAAATTTTGAAATTTGTGACAAATTAAATAATACTATTGTGAAATTAAATAGTGAAATTTCTGAATAATTAAGTTCAAATAGTGTGGGCGCCCTCCTCTGCGATTCTCATACCAAGTACCTAAGCGCTGCCAAATCGATAATTAAATTTTAAAATTTCTGAAAAAGAAATAATTATATTGTGAAATTAAATAGTGAAATTTCTGAATAATTAAGTTCAAATAGTGTGGGCGCCCTCCTCTGCGATTCTCATACCAAGTACCTAAGCGCTGCCAAATCGATAATTAAATTTTGAAATTTGTGAAAATAATTAATTATATTGTGAAATTAAATAGTGAAATTTCTGAATAATTAAGTTCAAATAGTGTGGGCGCCCTCCTCTGCGATTCTCATACCAAGTACCTAAGCGCTGCCAAATCGATAATTAAATTTTAAAATTTCTGAAAAAATAATTATTAATATTGTGAAATTAAATAGTGAAATTTCTGAATAATTAAGTTCAAATAGTGTGGGCGCCCTCCTCTGCGATTCTCATACCAAGTACCTAAGCGCTGCCAAATCGATAATTAAATTTTGAAAATTTCTGAAAAATTAAATAATACTATTGTGAAATTAAATAGTGAAATTTCTGAATAATTAAGTTCAAATATTGTGGGCGCCCTCCTCTGCGATTCTCATACCAAGTACCTTAAGCGCTGCCAAATCGATAATTAAATTTTGAAATTTGTGACAAATTAAATAATACTATTGTGAAATTAAATAGTGAAATTTCTGAATAATTAAGTTCAAATATTGTGGGCGCCCTCCTCTGCGATTCTCATACCAAGTACCTAAG
This sequence comes from Scaptodrosophila lebanonensis, assembly GCF_003285725.1. Taxonomy (NCBI): domain Eukaryota; kingdom Metazoa; phylum Arthropoda; class Insecta; order Diptera; family Drosophilidae; genus Scaptodrosophila; species Scaptodrosophila lebanonensis. Next base: position 25,894 of record NW_022060726.1, on the reverse strand, counting down.
TGCTGCCAAATCGATAATTAAATTTTAAATTTCTGAAAAAAGAAATAATACTATTGTGAAATTAAATAGTGAAATTTCTGAATAATTAAGTTCAAATATTGTGGGCGCCCTCCTCTGCGATTCTCATACCAAGTACCTAAGTGCTGCCAAATCGATAATTAAATTTTGAAATTTCTGACAAATAAATAATTACTATTGTGAAATTAAATAGTGAAATTTCTGAATAATTAAGTTCAAATATTGTGGGCGCCCTCCTCTGCGATTCTCATACCAAGTACCTAAGCGCTGCCAAATCGATATTAAATTTTAAAATTTGTGAAAAAATAATATACTATTGTGAAATTAAATAGTGAAATTTCTGAATAATTAAGTTCAAATATTGTGGGCGCCCTCCTCTGCGATTCTCATACCAAGTACCTAAGCGCTGCCAAATCGATAATTAAATTTTAAATTTCTGAAAAAGAAATAATTACTATTGTGAAATTAAATAGTGAAATTTCTGAATAATTAAGTTCAAATAGTGTGGGCGCCCTCCTCTGCGATTCTCATACCAAGTACCTAAGCGCTGCCAAATCGATAATTAAATTTTAAAATTTCTGAAAAAGAAATATTTATATTGTGAAATTAAATAGTGAAATTTCTGAATAATTAAGTTCAAATAGTGTGGGCGCCCTCCTCTGCGATTCTCATACCAAGTACCTAAGCGCTGCCAAATCGATAATTAAATTTTGAAATTTGTGACAAATTAAATAATACTATTGTGAAATTAAATAGTGAAATTTCTGAATAATTAAGTTCAAATAGTGTGGGCGCCCTCCTCTGCGATTCTCATACCAAGTACCTAAGCGCTGCCAAATCGATAATTAAATTTTAAAATTTCTGAAAAAAGAAATAATACTATTGTGAAATTAAATAGTGAAATTTCTGAATAATTAAGTTCAAATATTGTGGGCGCCCTCCTCTGCGATTCTCATACCAAGTACCTAAGCGCTGCCAAATCGATAATTAAATTTTAAAATTTTTGAAAAATAATTATTATATTGTGAAATTTAATAGTGAAATTTCTGAATAATTAAGTTCAAATATTGTGGGCGCCCTCCTCTGCGATTCTCATACCAAGTACCTAAGCGCTGCCAAATCGATAATTAAATTTTAAAATTTCTGAAAAAAGAAATATTTATATTGTGAAATTAAAAAGTGAAATTCTGAATAATTAAGTTCAAATATTGTGGGCGCCCTCCTCTGCGATTCTCATACCAAGTACCTAAGCGCTGCCAATCGATAATTAAATTTTGAAATTTGTGACAAATTAAATAATACTATTGTGAAATTAAATAGTGAAATTTCTGAATAATTAAGTTCAAATATTGTGGGCGCCCTCCTCTGCGATTCTCATACCAAGTACCTAAGCGCTGCCAAATCGATAATTAAATTTTAAAATTTCTGAAAAAAGAAATAATTATATTGTGAAATTAAATAGTGAAAATTTCTGAATAATTAAGTTCAAATATTGTGGGCGCCCTCCTCTGCGATTCTCATACCAAGTACCTAAGCACTGCCAAATCGATAATTAAATTTTGAAATTTGTGACAATATTAAATAATAATATTGTGAAATTAAATAGTGAAATTTCTGAATAATTAAGTTCAAATAGTGTGGGCGCCCTCCTCTGCGATTCTCATACCAAGTACCTAAGCGCTGCCAAATCGATAATTAAATTTTAAATTTCTGAAGAAAGAAATAATACTATTGTGAAATTAAATAGTGAAATTTCTGAATAATTAAGTTCAAATATTGTGGGCGCCCTCCTCTGCGATTCTCATACCAAGTACCTAAGTGCTGCCAAATCGATAATTAAATTTTGAAATTTGTGACAAATTAAATAATACTATTGTGAAATTAAATAGTGAAATTTCTGAATAATTAAGTTCAAATATTGTGGGCGCCCTCCTCTGCGATTCTCATACCAAGTACCTAAGCGCTGCCAAATCGATAATTAAATTTTAAAATTTCTGAAAAAGAAATAATTATATTGTGAAATTGAATAGTGAAATTCTGAATAATTAAGTTCAAATATTGTGGGCGCCCTCCTCTGCGATTCTCATACCAAGTACCTAAGTGCTGCCAAATCGATAATTAAATTTTAAAATTTCTGAAAAAGAAATAATTATATTGTGAAATTGAATAGTGAAAATTCTGAATAATTAAGTTCAAATATTGTGGGCGCCCTCCTCTGCGATTCTCATACCAAGTACCTAAGTGCTGCCAAATCGATAATTAAATTTTGAAATTTGTGACAAATTAAATAATAATATTGTGAAATTAAATAGTGAAATTTCTGAAAAATTAAGGTAAAATATTGTGGGCGCCCTCCTCTGCGATTCTCATACCAAGTACCTAAGGCGCTGCCAAATCGACAATTAAATTTTGAAATTTGTGACAAATTAAATAATACTATTGTGAAATTAAATAGTGAAATTTCTGAATAATTAAGTTCAAATAGTGTGGGCGCCCTCCTCTGCGATTCTCATACCAAGTACCTAAGCGCTGCCAAATCGATAATTAAATTTTAAAATTTCTGAAAAAAGAAATATTATATTGTGAAATTAAATAGTGAAATTTCTGAATAATTAAGTTCAAATATTGTGGGCGCCCTCCTCTGCGATTCTCATACCAAGTACCTTAGCACTGCCAAATCGATAATTAAATTTTGAAATTTGTGACATATTAAATAATAATATTGTGAAATTAAATAGTGAAATTTCCGAGTAATTAAGTTCAAATAGTGTGGGCGCCCTCCTCTGCGATTCTCATACCAAGTACCTAAGCGCTGCCAAATCGATAATTAAATTTTGAAATTTGTGACAAATAAATAATAATATTGTGAAATTAAATAGTGAAATTTCTGAATAATTAAGTTCAAATATTGTGGGCGCCCTCCTCTGCGATTCTCATACCAAGTACCTAAGTGCTGCCAAATCGATAATTAAATTTTGAAATTTGTGACAAATTAAATAATACTATTGTGAAATTAAATAGTGAAATTTCTGAATAATTAAGTTCAAATATTGTGGGCGCCCTCCTCTGCGATTCTCATACCAAGTACCTAAGCGCTGCCAAATCGATAATTAAATTTTAAAATTTTTGAAAAATAAATAATTAATATTGTGAAATTAAATAGTGAAATTTCTGAATAATTAAGTTCAAATATTGTGGGCGCCCTCCTCTGCGATTCTCATACCAAGTACCTAAGCGCTGCCAAATCGATAATTAAATTTTAAATTTCGTGAAAAATAAATAATTATATTGTGAAATTAAATAGTGAAATTTCTGAATAATTAAGTTCAAATAGTGTGGGCGCCCTCCTCTGCGATTCTCATACCAAGTACCTAAGCGCTGCCAAATCGATAATTAAATTTTAAAATTTTGGAAAAAATAATTATTAATATTGTGAAATTATATAGTGAAATTTCTGAAAAATTAAGTTCAAATATTGTGGGCGCCCTCCTCTGCGATTCTCATACCAAGTACCTAAGCGCTGCCAAATCGATAATTAAATTTTAAAATTTTGAAAAAATAAATATTATATTGTGAAATTAAATAGTGAAAATTCTGAATAATTAAGTTCAAATATTGTGGGCGCCCTCCTCTGCGATTCTCATACCAAGTACCTTAGCACTGCCAAATCGATAATTAAATTTTGAAATTTGTGACAATTAAATAATAATATTGTGAAATTAAATAGTGAAATTTCTGAATAATTAAGTTCAAATAGTGTGGGCGCCCTCCTCTGCGATTCTCATACCAAGTACCTAAGCGCTGCCAAATCGATAATTAAATTTTAAAATTTCTGAAAAAGAAATAATTACTATTGTGAAATTAAATAGTGAAATTTCTGAATAATTAAGTTCAAATATTGTGGGCGCCCTCCTCTGCGATTCTCATACCAAGTACCTAAGTGCTGCCAAATCGATAATTAAATTTTGAAATTTGTGACAAATTAAATAATACTATTGTGAAATTAAATAGTGAAATTTCTGAATAATTAAGTTCAAATATTGTGGGCGCCCTCCTCTGCGATTCTCATACCAAGTACCTAAGCGCTGCCAAATCGATAATTAAATTTTAAAATTTCTGAAAAAGAAATAATTATATTGTGAAATTGAATAGTGAAAATTCTGAATAATTAAGTTCAAATATTGTGGGCGCCCTCCTCTGCGATTCTCATACCAAGTACCTAAGCGCTGCCAAATCGATAATTAAATTTTAAATTTCTGAAAAAGTAAATAATTATATTGTGAAATTAAATAGTGAAATTTCTGAATAATTAAGTTAAAATAGTGTGGGCGCCCTCCTCTGCGATTCTCATACCAAGTACCTAAGCGCTGCCAAATCGATAATTAAATTTTGAAATTTGTGACAAATAAATAATACTATTGTGAAATTAAATAGTGAAATTTCTGAATAATTAAGTTCAAATATTGTGGGCGCCCTCCTCTGCGATTCTCATACCAAGTACCTAAGCGCTGCCAAATCGATAATTAAATTTTGAAATTTGTGAAAAATAAATAATACTATTGTGAAATTAAATAGTGAAATTTCTGAATAATTAAGTTCAAATAGTGTGGGCGCCCTCCTCTGCGATTCTCATACCAAGTACCTAAGCGCTGCCAAATCGATAATTAAATTTTAAAATTTCTGAAAAAGAAATAATTATATTGTGAAATTAAATAGTGAAATTTCTGAATAATTAAGTTCAAATATTGTGGGCGCCCTCCTCTGCGATTCTCATACCAAGTACCTAAGCGCTGCCAAATCGATAATTAAATTTTGAAATTTGTGACAAATTAAATAATACTATTGTGAAATTAAATAGTGAAATTTCTGAATAATTAAGTTCAAATAGTGTGGGCGCCCTCCTCTGCGATTCTCATACCAAGTACCTAAGCGCTGCCAAATCGATAATTAAATTTTAAAATTTCTGAAAAATAAATATTACTATTGTGAAATTAAATAGTGAAATTTCTGAATAATTAAGTTCAAATATTGTGGGCGCCCTCCTCTGCGATTCTCATACCAAGTACCTAAGCGCTGCCAAATCGATAATTAAATTTTGAAATTTCTGACAAATAAATAATAATATTGTGAAATTAAATAGTGAAATTTCTGAATAATTAAGTTCAAATAGTGTGGGCGCCCTCCTCTGCGATTCTCATACCAAGTACCTAAGCGCTGCCAAATCGATAATTAAATTTTAAAATTTCTGAAAAATAAATAATACTATTGTGAAATTAAATAGTGAAATTTCTGAATAATTAAGTTCAAATAGTGTGGGCGCCCTCCTCTGCGATTCTCATACCAAGTACCTAAGCGCTGCCAAATCGATAATTAAATTTTAAAATTTCTGAAAAATAAATAATTACTATTGTGAAATTAAATAGTGAAATTTCTGAATAATTAAGTTCAAATATTGTGGGCGCCCTCCTCTGCGATTCTCATACCAAGTACCTAAGCGCTGCCAAATCGATAATTAAATTTTGAAATTTGTGACAAATTAAATAATACTATTGTGAAATTAAATAGTGAAATTTCTGAATAATTAAGTTCAAATAGTGTGGGCGCCCTCCTCTGCGATTCTCATACCAAGTACCTAAGCGCTGCCAAATCGATAATTAAATTTTAAAATTTCTGAAAAATAAATATTAATATTGTGAAATTAAATAGTGAAATTTCTGAATAATTAAGTTCAAATATTGTGGGCGCCCTCCTCTGCGATTCTCATACCAAGTACCTAAGCGCTGCCAAATCGATAATTAAATTTTGAAAATTTGTGAAAAATAAATAATACTATTGTGAAATTAAATAGTGAAATTTCTGAATAATTAAGTTCAAATAGTGTGGGCGCCCTCCTCTGCGATTCTCATACCAAGTACCTAAGCGCTGCCAAATCGATAATTAAATTTTAAAATTTCTGAAAAAGAAATAATTACTATTGTGAAATTAAATAGTGAAATTTCTGAATAATTAAGTTCAAATATTGTGGGCGCCCTCCTCTGCGATTCTCATACCAAGTACCTAAGCGCTGCCAAATCGATAATTAAATTTTGAAATTTGTGACAAATTAAATAATACTATTGTGAAATTAAATAGTGAAATTTCTGAATAATTAAGTTCAAATAGTGTGGGCGCCCTCCTCTGCGATTCTCATACCAAGTACCTAAGCGCTGCCAAATCGATAATTAAATTTTAAAATTTCTGAAAAAGAAATATTTATATTGTGAAATTAAATAGTGAAATTTCTGAATAATTAAGTTCAAATAGTGTGGGCGCCCTCCTCTGCGATTCTCATACCAAGTACCTAAGCGCTGCCAAATCGATAATTAAATTTTGAAATTTGTGACAAATAAATAATACTATTGTGAAATTAAATAGTGAAATTTCTGAATAATTAAGTTCAAATAGTGTGGGCGCCCTCCTCTGCGATTCTCATACCAAGTACCTAAGCGCTGCCAAATCGATAATTAAATTTTAAAATTTCTGAAAAAGAATTATTTATATTGTGAAATTAAATAGTGAAATTTCTGAATAATTAAGTTCAAATATTGTGGGCGCCCTCCTCTGCGATTCTCATACCAAGTACCTAAGCTGCTGCCAAATCGATAATTAAATTTTGAAAATTTGTGACAAAGTAAATAATATATTGTGAAATTAAATAGTGAAATTTCTGAATAATTAAGTTCAAATAGTGTGGGCGCCCTCCTCTGCGATTCTCATACCAAGTACCTAAGCGCTGCCAAATCGATAATTAAATTTTGAAATTTGTGAAAAATAAAATAATACTATTGTGAAATTAAATAGTGAAATTTCTGAATAATTAAGTTCAAATATTGTGGGCGCCCTCCTCTGCGATTCTCATACCAAGTACCTAAGCGCTGCCAAATCGATAATTAAATTTTAAATTTCTGAAAAATAAATAATACTATTGTGAAATTAAATAGTGAAATTTCTGAATAATTAAGTTCAAATATTGTGGGCGCCCTCCTCTGCGATTCTCATACCAAGTACCTAAGCGCTGCCAAATCGATAATTAAATTTTAAAATTTCTGAAAAAGAAATAATACTATTGTGAAATTAAATAGTGAAATTTCTGAATAATTAAGTTCAAATATTGTGGGCGCCCTCCTCTGCGATTCTCATACCAAGTACCTAGCGCTGCCAAATCGATAATTAAATTTTGAAATTTGTGACAAATTAAATAATAATATTGTGAAATTAAATAGTGAAATTTCTGAATAATTAAGTTCAAATAGTGTGGGCGCCCTCCTCTGCGATTCTCATACCAAGTACCTAAGCGCTGCCAAATCGATAATTAAATTTTAAAATTTCTGAAAAATAAATAATTACTATTGTGAAATTAAATAGTGAAATTTCTGAATAATTAAGTTCAAATAGTGTGGGCGCCCTCCTCTGCGATTCTCATACCAAGTACCTAAGTGCTGCCAAATCGATAATTAAATTTTGAAATTTGTGACAAATTAAATAATACTATTGTGAAATTAAATAGTGAAATTTCTGAATAATTAAGTTCAAATAGTGTGGGCGCCCTCCTCTGCGATTCTCATACCAAGTACCTAAGCGCTGCCAAATCGATAATTAAATTTTAAAATTTGTGAAAAATAAATAATAATATTGTGAAATTAAATAGTGAAATTTCTGAATAATTAAGTTCAAATATTGTGGGCGCCCTCCTCTGCGATTCTCATACCAAGTACCTAAGCGCTGCCAAATCGATAATTAAATTTTGAAATTTGTGACAAATTAAATAATACTATTGTGAAATTAAATAGTGAAATTTCTGAATAATTAAGTTCAAATATTGTGGGCGCCCTCCTCTGCGATTCTCATACCAAGTACCTAAGCGCTGCCAAATCGATAATTAAATTTTGAAAATTTCTGAAAAATAAATAATACTATTGTGAAATTAAATAGTGAAATTTCTGAATAATTAAGTTCAAATATTGTGGGCGCCCTCCTCTGCGATTCTCATACCAAGTACCTAAGTGCTGCCAAATCGATAATTAAATTTTGAAATTTGTGACAAATTAAATAATACTATTGTGAAATTAAATAGTGAAATTTCTGAATAATTAAGTTCAAATAGTGTGGGCGCCCTCCTCTGCGATTCTCATACCAAGTACCTAAGCGCTGCCAAATCGATAATTAAATTTTAAAATTTTTGAAAAAAAAATTATTAATATTGTGAAATTAAATAGTGAAATTTCTGAATAATTAAGTTCAAATAGTGTGGGCGCCCTCCTCTGCGATTCTCATACCAAGTACCTAAGCGCTGCCAAATCGATAATTAAATTTTAAATTTGCTGACAAATAAATAATACTATTGTGAAATTAAATAGTGAAATTTCTGAATAATTAAGTTCAAATAGTGTGGGCGCCCTCCTCTGCGATTCTCATACCAAGTACCTAAGCGCTGCCAAATCGATAATTAAATTTTGAAATTTGTGACAAATTAAATAATACTATTGTGAAATTAAATAGTGAAATTTCTGAATAATTAAGTTCAAATATTGTGGGCGCCCTCCTCTGCGATTCTCATACCAAGTACCTAAGCGCTGCCAAATCGATAATTAAATTTTAAAATTTCTGAAAAAAGAATAATTATATTGTGAAATTAAATAGTGAAATTTCTGAATAATTAAGTTCAAATAGTGTGGGCGCCCTCCTCTGCGATTCTCATACCAAGTACCTAAGCGCTGCCAAATCGATAATTAAATTTTGAAATTTCTGAAAAATAAATAATATATTGTGAAATTAAATAGTGAAATTTCTGAATAATTAAGTTCAAATAGTGTGGGCGCCCTCCTCTGCGATTCTCATACCAAGTACCTAAGCGCTGCCAAATCGATAATTAAATTTTAAAATTTCTGAAAAATAATAATAATATTGTGAAATTAATAGTGAAATTTCTGAATAATTAAGTTCAAATATTGTGGGCGCCCTCCTCTGCGATTCTCATACCAAGTACCTAAGCGCTGCCAAATCGATAATTAAATTTTAAAATTTCTGAAAAAGAAATATTTATATTGTGAAATTAAATAGTGAAATTTCTGAATAATTAAGTTCAAATATTGTGGGCGCCCTCCTCTGCGATTCTCATACCAAGTACCTAAGCGCTGCCAAATCGATAATTAAATTTTGAAATTTGTGACAAATTAAATAATACTATTGTGAAATTAAATAGTGAAATTTCTGAATAATTAAGTTCAAATAGTGTGGGCGCCCTCCTCTGCGATTCTCATACCAAGTACCTAAGCGCTGCCAAATCGATAATTAAATTTTAAAATTTCTGAAAAAGAAATAATTACTATTGTGAAATTAAATAGTGAAATTTCTGAATAATTAAGTTCAAATAGTGTGGGCGCCCTCCTCTGCGATTCTCATACCAAGTACCTAAGCGCTGCCAAATCGATAATTAAATTTTGAAATTTCTGAAAAATAAATAATAATATTGTGAAATTAAATAGTGAAATTTCTGAATAATTAAGTTCAAATAGTGTGGGCGCCCTCCTCTGCGATTCTCATACCAAGTACCTAAGCGCTGCCAAATCGATAATTAAATTTTAAATTTCTGAAAAAGAAATAATACTATTGTGAAATTAAATAGTGAAATTTCTGAATAATTAAGTTCAAATATTGTGGGCGCCCTCCTCTGCGATTCTCATACCAAGTACCTAAGCGCTGCCAAATCGATAATTAAATTTTGAAATTTGTGACAAATTAAATAATACTATTGTGAAATTAAATAGTGAAATTTCTGAATAATTAAGTTCAAATAGTGTGGGCGCCCTCCTCTGCGATTCTCATACCAAGTACCTAAGCGCTGCCAAATCGATAATTAAATTTTAAAATTTCTGAAAAAGAAATAATTACTATTGTGAAATTAAATAGTGAAATTTCTGAATAATTAAGTTCAAATAGTGTGGGCGCCCTCCTCTGCGATTCTCATACCAAGTACCTAAGCGCTGCCAAATCGATAATTAAATTTTAAATTTCTGAAAAATAAATAATACTATTGTGAAATTAAATAGTGAAATTTCTGAATAATTAAGTTCAAATAGTGTGGGCGCCCTCCTCTGCGATTCTCATACCAAGTACCTAAGCGCTGCCAAATCGATAATTAAATTTTGAAATTTGTGACAAATTAAATAATACTATTGTGAAATTAAATAGTGAAATTTCTGAATAATTAAGTTCAAATATTGTGGGCGCCCTCCTCTGCGATTCTCATACCAAGTACCTAAGCGCTGCCAAATCGATAATTAAATTTTAAAATTTCTGAAAAAGAAATAATATATTGTGAAATTAAATAGTGAAATTTCTGAATAATTAAGTTCAAATAGTGTGGGCGCCCTCCTCTGCGATTCTCATACCAAGTACCTAAGCGCTGCCAAATCGATAATTAAATTTTGAAATTTGTGACAAATTAAATAATACTATTGTGAAATTAAATAGTGAAATTTCTGAATAATTAAGTTCAAATATTGTGGGCGCCCTCCTCTGCGATTCTCATACCAAGTACCTAAGCGCTGCCAAATCGATAATTAAATTTTGAAAATTTCTGAAAAATAAATAATACTATTGTGAAATTAAATAGTGAAATTTCTGAATAATTAAGTTCAAATAGTGTGGGCGCCCTCCTCTGCGATTCTCATACCAAGTACCTAAGCGCTGCCAAATCGATAATTAAATTTTAAAATTTCTGAAAAAGAAATATTTATATTGTGAAATTAAATAGTGAAATTTCTGAATAATTAAGTTCAAATAGTGTGGGCGCCCTCCTCTGCGATTCTCATACCAAGTACCTAAGCGCTGCCAAATCGATAATTAAATTTTGAAATTTGTGACAAATTAAATAATACTATTGTGAAATTAAATAGTGAAATTTCTGAATAATTAAGTTCAAATAGTGTGGGCGCCCTCCTCTGCGATTCTCATACCAAGTACCTAAGCGCTGCCAAATCGATAATTAAATTTTAAAATTTCTGAAAAAAGAAATAATACTATTGTGAAATTAAATAGTGAAATTTCTGAATAATTAAGTTCAAATATTGTGGGCGCCCTCCTCTGCGATTCTCATACCAAGTACCTAAGCGCTGCCAAATCGATAATTAAATTTTGAAATTTGTGACATAATTAAATAATAATATTGTGAAATTAAATAGTGAAATTTCTGAATAATTAAGTTCAAATAGTGTGGGCGCCCTCCTCTGCGATTCTCATACCAAGTACCTAAGCGCTGCCAAATCGATAATTAAATTTTAAAATTTCTGAAAAAGAAATAATTACTATTGTGAAATTAAATAGTGAAATTTCTGAATAATTAAGTTCAAATATTGTGGGCGCCCTCCTCTGCGATTCTCATACCAAGTACCTAAGTGCTGCCAAATCGATAATTAAATTTTGAAATTTGTGACAAATTAAATAATACTATTGTGAAATTAAATAGTGAAATTTCTGAATAATTAAGTTCAAATATTGTGGGCGCCCTCCTCTGCGATTCTCATACCAAGTACCTAAGCGCTGCCAAATCGATAATTAAATTTTGAAATTTGTGACAAATTAAATAATACTATTGTGAAATTAAATAGTGAAATTTCTGAATAATTAAGTTCAAATAGTGTGGGCGCCCTCCTCTGCGATTCTCATACCAAGTACCTAAGCGCTGCCAAATCGATAATTAAATTTTAAATTTCTGAAAAAAGAAATAATTATATTGTGAAATTAAATAGTGAAATTCTGAATAATTAAGTTCAAATATTGTGGGCGCCCTCCTCTGCGATTCTCATACCAAGTACCTAAGCGCTGCCAAATCGATAATTAAATTTTGAAATTTGTGACAAATTAAATAATAATATTGTGAAATTAAATAGTGAAATTTCTGAATAATTAAGTTCAAATATTGTGGGCGCCCTCCTCTGCGATTCTCATACCAAGTACCTAAGCGCTGCCAAATCGATAATTAAATTTTGAAATTTGTGACAAATTAAATAATACTATTGTGAAATTAAATAGTGAAATTTCTGAATAATTAAGTTCAAATATTGTGGGCGCCCTCCTCTGCGATTCTCATACCAAGTACCTAAGCGCTGCCAAATCGATAATTAAATTTTAAAATTTCTGAAAAATAAATAATACTATTGTGAAATTAAATAGTGAAATTTCTGAATAATTAAGTTCAAATATTGTGGGCGCCCTCCTCTGCGATTCTCATACCAAGTACCTAAGCGCTGCCAAATCGATAATTAAATTTTGAAATTTGTGACAAATTAAATAATACTATTGTGAAATTAAATAGTGAAATTTCTGAATAATTAAGTTCAAATAGTGTGGGCGCCCTCCTCTGCGATTCTCATACCAAGTACCTAAGCGCTGCCAAATCGATAATTAAATTTTAAAATTTCTGAAAAATAAATAATTATATTGTGAAATTAATAGTGAAATTTCTGAATAATTAAGTTCAAATATTGTGGGCGCCCTCCTCTGCGATTCTCATACCAAGTACCTAAGCGCTGCCAAATCGATAATTAAATTTTAAAATTTCTGAAAAATAAATAATACTATTGTGAAATTAAATAGTGAAATTTCTGAATAATTAAGTTCAAATAGTGTGGGCGCCCTCCTCTGCGATTCTCATACCAAGTACCTAAGCGCTGCCAAATCGATAATTAAATTTTGAAATTTGTGACAAATTAAATAATAATATTGTGAAATTAAATAGTGAAATTTCTGAATAATTAAGTTCAAATAGTGTGGGCGCCCTCCTCTGCGATTCTCATACCAAGTACCTAAGCGCTGCCAAATCGATAATTAAATTTTAAAATTTCTGAAAAAGAAATAATTACTATTGTGAAATTAAATAGTGAAATTTCTGAATAATTAAGTTCAAATATTGTGGGCGCCCTCCTCTGCGATTCTCATACCAAGTACCTAAGCGCTGCCAAATCGATAATTAAATTTTGAAATTTGTGACAAATTAAATAATACTATTGTGAAATTAAATAGTGAAATTTCTGAATAATTAAGTTCAAATATTGTGGGCGCCCTCCTCTGCGATTCTCATACCAAGTACCTAAGCGCTGCCAAATCGATAATTAAATTTTGAAATTTGTGAAAAATTAAATAATACTATTGTGAAATTAAATAGTGAAATTTCTGAATAATTAAGTTCAAATAGTGTGGGCGCCCTCCTCTGCGATTCTCATACCAAGTACCTAAGCGCTGCCAAATCGATAATTAAATTTTAAAATTTCTGAAAAAGAAATAATTATATTGTGAAATTAAATAGTGAAATTTCTGAATAATTAAGTTCAAATAGTGTGGGCGCCCTCCTCTGCGATTCTCATACCAAGTACCTAAGCGCTGCCAAATCGATAATTAAATTTTAAATTTGCTGAAAAATAAATAATTAATATTGTGAAATTAAATAGTGAAATTTCTGAATAATTAAGTTCAAATAGTGTGGGCGCCCTCCTCTGCGATTCTCATACCAAGTACCTAAGCGCTGCCAAATCGATAATTAAATTTTAAATTTCTGAAAAATAAATAATTACTATTGTGAAATTAAATAGTGAAATTTCTGAATAATTAAGTTCAAATATTGTGGGCGCCCTCCTCTGCGATTCTCATACCAAGTACCTAAGCGCTGCCAAATCGATAATTAAATTTTGAAATTTCTGAAAAATTAAATAATACTATTGTGAAATTAAATAGTGAAATTTCTGAATAATTAAGTTCAAATAGTGTGGGCGCCCTCCTCTGCGATTCTCATACCAAGTACCTAAGCGCTGCCAAATCGATAATTAAATTTTAAAATTTCTGAAAAATAAATAATTATATTGTGAAATTAAATAGTGAAATTTCTGAATAATTAAGTTCAAATAGTGTGGGCGCCCTCCTCTGCGATTCTCATACCAAGTACCTAAGCGCTGCCAAATCGATAATTAAATTTTGAAATTTCTGACAAATAAATAATTACTATTGTGAAATTAAATAGTGAAATTTCTGAATAATTAAGTTCAAATATTGTGGGCGCCCTCCTCTGCGATTCTCATACCAAGTACCTAAGCGCTGCCAAATCGATAATTAAATTTTAAATTTGTGAAAAATAAATAATACTATTGTGAAATTAAATAGTGAAATTTCTGAATAATTAAGTTCAAATAGTGTGGGCGCCCTCCTCTGCGATTCTCATACCAAGTACCTAAGCTGCTGCCAAATCGATAATTAAATTTTAAAATTTCTGAAAAAAGAAATAATTATATTGTGAAATTAAATAGTGAAATTTCTGAATAATTAAGTTCAAATATTGTGGGCGCCCTCCTCTGCGATTCTCATACCAAGTACCTAAGCGCTGCCAAATCGATAATTAAATTTTGAAATTTGTGACAAATAAATAATACTATTGTGAAATTAAATAGTGAAATTTCTGAATAATTAAGTTCAAATAGTGTGGGCGCCCTCCTCTGCGATTCTCATACCAAGTACCTAAGCGCTGCCAAATCGATAATTAAATTTTGAAATTTGTGACAAATTAAATAATACTATTGTGAAATTAAATAGTGAAATTTCTGAATAATTAAGTTCAAATAGTGTGGGCGCCCTCCTCTGCGATTCTCATACCAAGTACCTAAGCGCTGCCAAATCGATAATTAAATTTTAAAATTTCTGAAAAAAGAAATAATACTATTGTGAAATTAAATAGTGAAATTTCTGAATAATTAAGTTCAAATATTGTGGGCGCCCTCCTCTGCGATTCTCATACCAAGTACCTAAGCGCTGCCAAATCGATAATTAAATTTTGAAATTTCTGAAAAATAAATAATACTATTGTGAAATTAAATAGTGAAATTTCTGAATAATTAAGTTCAAATAGTGTGGGCGCCCTCCTCTGCGATTCTCATACCAAGTACCTAAGCGCTGCCAAATCGATAATTAAATTTTAAAATTTCTGAAAAAGAAATAATTATATTGTGAAATTAAATAGTGAAATTTCTGAATAATTAAGTTCAAATATTGTGGGCGCCCTCCTCTGCGATTCTCATACCAAGTACCTAAGCGCTGCCAAATCGATAATTAAATTTTAAAATTTCTGAAAAAGAAATAATTATATTGTGAAATTAAATAGTGAAATTTCTGAATAATTAAGTTCAAATAGTGTGGGCGCCCTCCTCTGCGATTCTCATACCAAGTACCTAAGCGCTGCCAAATCGATAATTAAATTTTGAAATTTGTGACAAATAAATAATAATATTGTGAAATTAAATAGTGAAATTTCTGAATAATTAAGTTCAAATAGTGTGGGCGCCCTCCTCTGCGATTCTCATACCAAGTACCTAAGCGCTGCCAAATCGATAATTAAATTTTAAAATTTCTGAAAAATAAATAATACTATTGTGAAATTAAATAGTGAAATTTCTGAATAATTAAGTTCAAATAGTGTGGGCGCCCTCCTCTGCGATTCTCATACCAAGTACCTAAGCGCTGCCAAATCGATAATTAAATTTTGAAATTTCTGACAAATAAATAATACTATTGTGAAATTAAATAGTGAAATTTCTGAATAATTAAGTTCAAATATTGTGGGCGCCCTCCTCTGCGATTCTCATACCAAGTACCTAAGCGCTGCCAAATCGATAATTAAATTTTAAAATTTTTGAAAAATAAATAATAATATTGTGAAATTAAATAGTGAAATTTCTGAATAATTAAGTTCAAATATTGTGGGCGCCCTCCTCTGCGATTCTCATACCAAGTACCTAAGCGCTGCCAAATCGATAATTAAATTTTAAATTTCTGAAAAAGAAATAATTATATTGTGAAATTAAATAGTGAAATTTCTGAATAATTAAGTTCAAATATTGTGGGCGCCCTCCTCTGCGATTCTCATACCAAGTACCTAAGCGCTGCCAAATCGATAATTAAATTTTGAAATTTGTGACAAATTAAATAATACTATTGTGAAATTAAATAGTGAAATTTCTGAATAATTAAGTTCAAATAGTGTGGGCGCCCTCCTCTGCGATTCTCATACCAAGTACCTAAGCGCTGCCAAATCGATAATTAAATTTTAAAATTTCTGAAAAAGAAATAATACTATTGTGAAATTAAATAGTGAAATTTCTGAATAATTAAGTTCAAATATTGTGGGCGCCCTCCTCTGCGATTCTCATACCAAGTACCTAAGCGCTGCCAAATCGATAATTAAATTTTGAAATTTGTGACAAATTAAATAATAATATTGTGAAATTAAATAGTGAAATTTCTGAATAATTAAGTTCAAATAGTGTGGGCGCCCTCCTCTGCGATTCTCATACCAAGTACCTAAGCGCTGCCAAATCGATAATTAAATTTTAAAATTTCTGAAAAAGAAATAATTACTATTGTGAAATTAAATAGTGAAATTTCTGAATAATTAAGTTCAAATATTGTGGGCGCCCTCCTCTGCGATTCTCATACCAAGTACCTAAGTGCTGCCAAATCGATAATTAAATTTTGAAATTTGTGACAAATTAAATAATACTATTGTGAAATTAAATAGTGAAATTTCTGAATAATTAAGTTCAAATATTGTGGGCGCCCTCCTCTGCGATTCTCATACCAAGTACCTAAGCGCTGCCAAATCGATAATTAAATTTTGAAATTTGTGAAAAATTAAATAATACTATTGTGAAATTAAATAGTGAAATTTCTGAATAATTAAGTTCAAATAGTGTGGGCGCCCTCCTCTGCGATTCTCATACCAAGTACCTAAGCGCTGCCAAATCGATAATTAAATTTTAAATTTCTGAAAAAGAAATAATTACTATTGTGAAATTAAATAGTGAAATTTCTGAATAATTAAGTTCAAATATTGTGGGCGCCCTCCTCTGCGATTCTCATACCAAGTACCTAAGCGCTGCCAAATCGATAATTAAATTTTGAAATTTGTGACAAATTAAATAATACTATTGTGAAATTTAATAGTGAAATTTCTGAATAATTAAGTTCAAATATTGTGGGCGCCCTCCTCTGCGATTCTCATACCAAGTACCTAAGCGCTGCCAAATCGATAATTAAATTTTAAAATTTCTGAAAAATAAATAATTACTATTGTGAAATTAAATAGTGAAATTTCTGAATAATTAAGTTCAAATAGTGTGGGCGCCCTCCTCTGCGATTCTCATACCAAGTACCTAAGCGCTGCCAAATCGATAATTAAATTTTGAAATTTGTGAAAAATAAAATAATACTATTGTGAAATTAAATAGTGAAATTTCTGAATAATTAAGTTCAAATATTGTGGGCGCCCTCCTCTGCGATTCTCATACCAAGTACCTAAGCGCTGCCAAATCGATAATTAAATTTTAAATTTGTGAAAAATTAAATAATTATATTGTGAAATTAAATAGTGAAATTTCTGAATAATTAAGTTCAAATATTGTGGGCGCCCTCCTCTGCGATTCTCATACCAAGTACCTAAGCGCTGCCAAATCGATAATTAAATTTTAAAATTTGTGAAAAATAAAATAATACTATTGTGAAATTAAATAGTGAAATTTCTGAATAATTAAGTTCAAATAGTGTGGGCGCCCTCCTCTGCGATTCTCATACCAAGTACCTAAGCGCTGCCAAATCGATAATTAAATTTTAAATTTCTGACAAATTAAATAATTATATTGTGAAATTAAATAGTGAAATTTCTGAATAATTAAGTTCAAATAGTGTGGGCGCCCTCCTCTGCGATTCTCATACCAAGTACCTAAGCGCTGCCAAATCGATAATTAAATTTTAAAATTTCTGAAAAATTAAATAATACTATTGTGAAATTAAATAGTGAAATTTCTGAATAATTAAGTTCAAATATTGTGGGCGCCCTCCTCTGCGATTCTCATACCAAGTACCTAAGTGCTGCCAAATCGATAATTAAATTTTGAAATTTGTGACAAATTAAATAATAATATTGTGAAATTAAATAGTGAAATTTCTGAATAATTAAGTTCAAATAGTGTGGGCGCCCTCCTCTGCGATTCTCATACCAAGTACCTAAGCGCTGCCAAATCGATAATTAAATTTTAAAATTTCTGAAAAATAAATATAATATTGTGAAATTAAATAGTGAAATTTCTGAATAATTAAGTTCAAATATTGTGGGCGCCCTCCTCTGCGATTCTCATACCAAGTACCTAAGCTGCTGCCAAATCGATAATTAAATTTTGAAATTTGCTGAAAAATAAATAATACTATTGTGAAATTAAATAGTGAAATTTCTGAATAATTAAGTTCAAATAGTGTGGGCGCCCTCCTCTGCGATTCTCATACCAAGTACCTAAGCGCTGCCAAATCGATAATTAAATTTTAAAATTTCTGAAAAAAGAAATAATTATATTGTGAAATTAAATAGTGAAATTTCTGAATAATTAAGTTCAAATATTGTGGGCGCCCTCCTCTGCGATTCTCATACCAAGTACCTAAGCTGCTGCCAAATCGATAATTAAATTTTGAAATTTGTGACAAATTAAATAATAATATTGTGAAATTAAATAGTGAAATTTCTGAATAATTAAGTTCAAATAGTGTGGGCGCCCTCCTCTGCGATTCTCATACCAAGTACCTAAGCGCTGCCAAATCGATAATTAAATTTTGAAAATTTCTGAAAAATAAATAATACTATTGTGAAATTAAATAGTGAAATTTCTGAATAATTAAGTTCAAATATTGTGGGCGCCCTCCTCTGCGATTCTCATACCAAGTACCTAAGCGCTGCCAAATCGATAATTAAATTTTGAAATTTCTGACAAATTAAATAATACTATTGTGAAATTAAATAGTGAAATTTCTGAATAATTAAGTTCAAATAGTGTGGGCGCCCTCCTCTGCGATTCTCATACCAAGTACCTAAGCGCTGCCAAATCGATAATTAAATTTTAAAATTTCTGAAAAAAGAAATAATTATATTGTGAAATTAAATAGTGAAATTTCTGAATAATTAAGTTCAAATATTGTGGGCGCCCTCCTCTGCGATTCTCATACCAAGTACCTAAGCGCTGCCAAATCGATAATTAAATTTTGAAATTTGTGACAAATTAAATAATACTATTGTGAAATTAAATAGTGAAATTTCTGAATAATTAAGTTCAAATATTGTGGGCGCCCTCCTCTGCGATTCTCATACCAAGTACCTAAGCGCTGCCAAATCGATAATTAAATTTTAAAATTTCTGAAAAATAAATAATACTATTGTGAAATTAAATAGTGAAATTTCTGAATAATTAAGTTCAAATAGTGTGGGCGCCCTCCTCTGCGATTCTCATACCAAGTACCTAAGCGCTGCCAAATCGATAATTAAATTTTAAATTTGCTGAAAAATAAATAATTATATTGTGAAATTAAATAGTGAAATTTCTGAATAATTAAGTTCAAATAGTGTGGGCGCCCTCCTCTGCGATTCTCATACCAAGTACCTAAGCGCTGCCAAATCGATAATTAAATTTTGAAATTTGTGACAAATTAAATAATTATATTGTGAAATTAAATAGTGAAATTTCTGAATAATTAAGTTCAAATATTGTGGGCGCCCTCCTCTGCGATTCTCATACCAAGTACCTAAGCGCTGCCAAATCGATAATTAAATTTTGAAATTTTTGAAAAATAAAATAATACTATTATGAAATTAAATAGTGAAATTTCTGAATAATTAAGTTCAAATATTGTGGGCGCCCTCCTCTGCGATTCTCATACCAAGTACCTAAGCGCTGCCAAATCGATAATTAAATTTTAAAATTTCTGAAAAAGAAATAATACTATTGTGAAATTAAATAGTGAAATTTCTGAATAATTAAGTTCAAATATTGTGGGCGCCCTCCTCTGCGATTCTCATACCAAGTACCTAAGCGCTGCCAAATCGATAATTAAATTTGAAATTTGTGACAAATTAAATAATACTATTGTGAAATTAAATAGTGAAATTTCTGAATAATTAAGTTCAAATATTGTGGGCGCCCTCCTCTGCGATTCTCATACCAAGTACCTAAGCGCTGCCAAATCGATAATTAAATTTTGAAAATTTTTGAAAAATAAATAATTACTATTGTGAAATTAATAGTGAAATTT
Organism: Scaptodrosophila lebanonensis; assembly: GCF_003285725.1. Lineage (NCBI taxonomy): Eukaryota > Metazoa > Arthropoda > Insecta > Diptera > Drosophilidae > Scaptodrosophila > Scaptodrosophila lebanonensis. The sequence goes on along the minus strand of NW_022060726.1, from coordinate 5,728 downwards.
CTGAATAATTAAGTTCAAATAGTGTGGGCGCCCTCCTCTGCGATTCTCATACCAAGTACCTAAGCGCTGCCAAATCGATAATTAAATTTTAAATTTCTGAAAAAGAAATAATTACTATTGTGAAATTAAATAGTGAAATTTCTGAATAATTAAGTTCAAATATTGTGGGCGCCCTCCTCTGCGATTCTCATACCAAGTACCTAAGCGCTGCCAAATCGATAATTAAATTTTAAAATTTTTGAAAAAATAATTATAATATTGTGAAATTATATAGTGAAATTTCTGAAAAATTAAGTTCAAATATTGTGGGCGCCCTCCTCTGCGATTCTCATACCAAGTACCTAAGCGCTGCCAAATCGATAATTAAATTTTAAATTTCTGAAAAATAAATAATTAATATTGTGAAATTAAATAGTGAAATTTCTGAATAATTAAGTTCAAATATTGTGGGCGCCCTCCTCTGCGATTCTCATACCAAGTACCTAAGCGCTGCCAAATCGATAATTAAATTTTAAAATTTCTGAAAAAGAAATAATTATATTGTGAAATTAAATAGTGAAATTTCTGAATAATTAAGTTCAAATATTGTGGGCGCCCTCCTCTGCGATTCTCATACCAAGTACCTTAGCGCTGCCAAATCGATAATTAAATTTTGAAATTTGTGACATATTAAATAATACTATTGTGAAATTAAATAGTGAAATTTCTGAATAATTAAGTTCAAATAGTGTGGGCGCCCTCCTCTGCGATTCTCATACCAAGTACCTAAGCGCTGCCAAATCGATAATTAAATTTTAAATTTCTGAAAAATAAATAATACTATTGTGAAATTAAATAGTGAAATTTCTGAATAATTAAGTTCAAATATTGTGGGCGCCCTCCTCTGCGATTCTCATACCAAGTACCTAAGCGCTGCCAAATCGATAATTAAATTTTAAAATTTCTGAAAAATAAATAATTATATTGTGAAATTAAATAGTGAAATTTCTGAATAATTAAGTTCAAATATTGTGGGCGCCCTCCTCTGCGATTCTCATACCAAGTACCTAAGCGCTGCCAAATCGATAATTAAATTTTGAAATTTGTGACAAATTAAATAATAATATTGTGAAATTAAATAGTGAAATTTCTGAATAATTAAGTTCAAATAGTGTGGGCGCCCTCCTCTGCGATTCTCATACCAAGTACCTAAGCGCTGCCAAATCGATAATTAAATTTTAAAATTTCTGAAAAATAAATAATTATATTGTGAAATTAAATAGTGAAATTTCTGAATAATTAAGTTCAAATAGTGTGGGCGCCCTCCTCTGCGATTCTCATACCAAGTACCTAAGCGCTGCCAAATCGATAATTAAATTTTAAAATTTCTGAAAAAGAAATAATTAATATTGTGAAATTAAATAGTGAAATTTCTGAATAATTAAGTTCAAATATTGTGGGCGCCCTCCTCTGCGATTCTCATACCAAGTACCTAAGTGCTGCCAAATCGATAATTAAATTTTGAAATTTGTGACAAATTAAATAATACTATTGTGAAATTAAATAGTGAAATTTCTGAATAATTAAGTTCAAATAGTGTGGGCGCCCTCCTCTGCGATTCTCATACCAAGTACCTAAGCGCTGCCAAATCGATAATTAAATTTTAAATTTCTGAAAAAGAAATATACTATTGTGAAATTAAATAGTGAAATTTCTGAATAATTAAGTTCAAATAGTGTGGGCGCCCTCCTCTGCGATTCTCATACCAAGTACCTAAGTGCTGCCAAATCGATAATTAAATTTTAAAATTTCTGAAAAAGAAATATTTATATTGTGAAATTAAATAGTGAAATTTCTGAATAATTAAGTTCAAATAGTGTGGGCGCCCTCCTCTGCGATTCTCATACCAAGTACCTAAGCGCTGCCAAATCGATAATTAAATTTTGAAATTTGTGACAAATTAAATAATAATATTGTGAAATTAAATAGTGAAATTTCTGAATAATTAAGTTCAAATAGTGTGGGCGCCCTCCTCTGCGATTCTCATACCAAGTACCTAAGCGCTGCCAAATCGATAATTAAATTTTAAATTTCTGAAAAAAGAATAATTATATTGTGAAATTAAATAGTGAAATTTCTGAATAATTAAGTTCAAATAGTGTGGGCGCCCTCCTCTGCGATTCTCATACCAAGTACCTAAGCGCTGCCAAATCGATAATTAAATTTTAAAATTTCTGAAAAAGAAATAATTACTATTGTGAAATTAAATAGTGAAATTTCTGAATAATTAAGTTCAAATAGTGTGGGCGCCCTCCTCTGCGATTCTCATACCAAGTACCTAAGCGCTGCCAAATCGATAATTAAATTTTAAATTTCTGAAAAATAAATAATACTATTGTGAAATTAAATAGTGAAATTTCTGAATAATTAAGTTCAAATAGTGTGGGCGCCCTCCTCTGCGATTCTCATACCAAGTACCTAAGCGCTGCCAAATCGATAATTAAATTTTGAAATTTCTGAAAAATAAATAATACTATTGTGAAATTAAATAGTGAAATTTCTGAATAATTAAGTTCAAATAGTGTGGGCGCCCTCCTCTGCGATTCTCATACCAAGTACCTAAGCGCTGCCAAATCGATAATTAAATTTTAAATTTCTGAAAAATTAAATAATACTATTGTGAAATTAAATAGTGAAATTTCTGAATAATTAAGTTCAAATATTGTGGGCGCCCCTCCTCTGCGATTCTCATACCAAGTACCTAAGCGCTGCCAAATCGATAATTAAATTTTAAATTTCTGAAAAAGAAATAATTACTATTGTGAAATTAAATAGTGAAATTTCTGAATAATTAAGTTCAAATAGTGTGGGCGCCCTCCTCTGCGATTCTCATACCAAGTACCTAAGCGCTGCCAAATCGATAATTAAATTTTAAAATTTCTGAAAAAGAAATATTATATTGTGAAATTAAATAGTGAAATTTCTGAATAATTAAGTTCAAATATTGTGGGCGCCCTCCTCTGCGATTCTCATACCAAGTACCTAAGCGCTGCCAAATCGATAATTAAATTTTAAAATTTCTGAAAAAGAAATAATTATATTGTGAAATTAAATAGTGAAATTTCTGAATAATTAAGTTCAAATAGTGTGGGCGCCCTCCTCTGCGATTCTCATACCAAGTACCTAAGCGCTGCCAAATCGATAATTAAATTTTGAAATTTGTGAAAAATAAATAATACTATTGTGAAATTAAATAGTGAAATTTCTGAATAATTAAGTTCAAATATTGTGGGCGCCCTCCTCTGCGATTCTCATACCAAGTACCTAAGCGCTGCCAAATCGATAATTAAATTTTGAAATTTCTGAAAATAAATAATTACTATTGTGAAATTAAATAGTGAAATTTCTGAATAATTAAGTTCAAATAGTGTGGGCGCCCTCCTCTGCGATTCTCATACCAAGTACCTAAGCGCTGCCAAATCGATAATTAAATTTTAAAATTTCTGAAAAAGAAATAATACTATTGTGAAATTAAATAGTGAAATTTCTGAATAATTAAGTTCAAATAGTGTGGGCGCCCTCCTCTGCGATTCTCATACCAAGTACCTAAGTGCTGCCAAATCGATAATTAAATTTTGAAATTTGTGACAAATTAAATAATAATATTGTGAAATTAAATAGTGAAATTTCTGAATAATTAAGTTCAAATAGTGTGGGCGCCCTCCTCTGCGATTCTCATACCAAGTACCTAAGCGCTGCCAAATCGATAATTAAATTTTAAAATTTCTGAAAAAGAAATAATTATATTGTGAAATTAAATAGTGAAATTTCTGAATAATTAAGTTCAAATAGTGTGGGCGCCCTCCTCTGCGATTCTCATACCAAGTACCTAAGCTGCTGCCAAATCGATAATTAAATTTTGAAATTTCTGACAAATAAATAATACTATTGTGAAATTAAATAGTGAAATTTCTGAATAATTAAGTTCAAATAGTGTGGGCGCCCTCCTCTGCGATTCTCATACCAAGTACCTAAGCGCTGCCAAATCGATAATTAAATTTTAAATTTGTGACAAATAAATAATACTATTGTGAAATTAAATAGTGAAATTTCTGAATAATTAAGTTCAAATATTGTGGGCGCCCTCCTCTGCGATTCTCATACCAAGTACCTAAGCGCTGCCAAATCGATAATTAAATTTTAAATTTCTGAAAATAAATAATAATATTATGAAATTAAATAGTGAAATTTCTGAATAATTAAGTTCAAATAGTGTGGGCGCCCTCCTCTGCGATTCTCATACCAAGTACCTAAGCGCTGCCAAATCGATAATTAAATTTTGAAATTTGTGACAAATTAAATAATACTATTGTGAAATTAAATAGTGAAATTTCTGAATAATTAAGTTCAAATATTGTGGGCGCCCTCCTCTGCGATTCTCATACCAAGTACCTAAGCTGCTGCCAAATCGATAATTAAATTTTGAAATTTCTGACAAATAAATAATACTATTGTGAAATTAAATAGTGAAATTTCTGAATAATTAAGTTCAAATAGTGTGGGCGCCCTCCTCTGCGATTCTCATACCAAGTACCTAAGCGCTGCCAAATCGATAATTAAATTTTAAATTTCTGAAAAATAAATAATTATATTGTGAAATTAAATAGTGAAATTTCTGAATAATTAAGTTCAAATATTGTGGGCGCCCTCCTCTGCGATTCTCATACCAAGTACCTAAGCGCTGCCAAATCGATAATTAAATTTTAAAATTTCTGAAAAAGAAATAATTATATTGTGAAATTAAATAGTGAAATTTCTGAATAATTAAGTTCAAATAGTGTGGGCGCCCTCCTCTGCGATTCTCATACCAAGTACCTAAGCGCTGCCAAATCGATAATTAAATTTTAAAATTTGTGAAGAAATAAACTAATACTATTGTGAAATTAAATAGTGAAATTTCTGAAACTAAGTTCAAATAGTGTGGGCGCCCTCCTCTGCGATTCTCATACCAAGTACCTAAGCGCTGCCAAATCGATAATAAATTTTGAAATTTTTGAAAAATAAAATAATTATATGTGAAATTAATAGTGCAAATTCTGCATAATTAAGTCTAAAATTGTGGGCGCCCTCCTCTGAGATTCTCATACCAAGTACCTATAGCCTGCCAAATCGATAATTAAATTTTGAAATTGTGACAAATTAAATACTTACTATTGTGAAATTAAATAGTGAAATTTTCTGACTAATTAAGTCAAATAGTGTGGGCGCCCTCCTCTGCGATTCTCATACCCAAGTACCTAAGCGCTGCCAATCGATAATTAAATTTAAATTCTGAAAACAGGAAATAACTATATGTGAAATTTAAAAGTGAAATTTCTGAATAATTAAGTTCACATAGTGTGGGCCGCCCTCTCTGCTATTCTCATACAGTACCTAACGCTGCAACCGATAATTAAATTTTAAAATTTCTGAAAAAAAAAGAAATAATATCTGAGAATTGAATAGTGAAAATTCGAAAATTAAGTTCAAATAGTGTGGGCGCCCTCCTCTGCGATCTCATACCCAATTACCTAAAGCCTGCCAAATCGATAATTAAATTTTTAAAAATTTCTTTGAAAAAAGAAATATTATATTGTGAAATTGAATAGTGAAAATTCTGAATAATTAAGTTTCAAATTATGTGGGCGCCCTTCTGCGATTTCATACACGTACCTAAGCGCTGCCAAATCGATAATTAAATTTTAAATTT
>NW_022060725.1:0-11139 GCF_003285725.1 Scaptodrosophila lebanonensis | reverse complement strand
ATTTCACTATTTAATTCTCGATTTGCCAGCGCTTAGGTACTTGGTATGAGAATCGCAGAGGAGAGCGCCCACAATATTTTAATTAAATTTTTCCACTATTTAATTTCACAATTAATTATTTAATATTTCAGAAATTTCACTATTTAATTCTCGATTTGCCAGCGCTTAGGTACTTGGTATGAGAATCGCAGAGGAGAGCGCCACAATATTTTAATTAAATTTTTCCACTATTTAATTTCACAATATAATTATTTAATATTTCAGAAATTTCACTATTTAATTCTCGATTTGCCAGCGCTTAGGTACTTGGTATGAGAATCGCAGAGGAGAGCGCCCACAATATTTTAATTAATTTTTCCACTATTTAATTTCACAATATAATTATTTAATATTTCAGAAATTTCACTATTTAATTCTCGATTTGCCAGCGCTTAGGTACTTGGTATGAGAATCGCAGAGAGAGAGCGCCCACAATTTTAATTTAATTTTTTAGACATTTCCCTATTTAATTTCACAATATATTATTTAATTTCAGAAATTTCACTATTAATTCTCGATTTGCCAGCGCTTAGGTACTTGGTATGAGAATCGCAGAGGAGAGCGCCCACAATATTTAATTTAATTTTTCAGACATTCCCTATTTAATTCACAATATTATTATTAATTTCAGAAATTTCACTATTTAATTCTCGATTTGCCAGCGCTTAGGTACTTGGTATGAGAATCGCAGAGGAGAGCGTCCATAATATTTTAATTAAATATTTTATACTATTTAATTCTCGATTTCACTATTTAATTCTCGATTTGCCAGCGCTTAGGTACTTGGTATGAGAATCGCAGAGGAGAGCGCCCACAATATTTTAATTAAAATTTTTCCACTATTTAATTCACAATATAATTATTTAATATTTCAGAAATTTCACTATTTAATTCTCGATTTGCCAGCGCTTAGGTACTTGGTATGAGAATCGCAGAGGAGAGCGCCCACAATATTTAATTTAATTTTTCAGACATTTCCCTATTTAATTTCACAATATTATTATTTAAATTTTCAGAAATTTCACTATTTAATTCTCGATTTGCCAGCGCTTAGGTACTTGGTATGAGAATCGCAGAGGAGAGCGCCATAATATTTTAATTACATTTTTTACTATTTAATTCTCGATTTCACTATTTAATTCTCGATTTGCCAGCGCTTAGGTACTTGGTATGAGAATCGCAGAGGAGAGCGCCCACAATATTTTAATTAAATTTTTTCCACTATTTAATTTCACAATATTATTATTTATATTTCAGAAATTTCACTATTTAATTCTCGATTTGCAAGCGCTTAGGTACTTGGTATGAGAATCGCAGAGGAGAGCGCCCACAATATTTTAATTTAATTTTTCAGACATTTCCCTATTTAATATTTCAGAAATTTCACTATTTAATTCTCGATTTGCCAGCGCTTAGGTACTTGGTATGAGAATCGCAGAGGAGAGCGCCCACAAATTTTAATTAAATTTTTTCACTATTTAATTTCACAATATTATTATTAATATTTCAGAAATTTCACTATTTAATTCTCGATTTGCCAGCGCTTAGGTACTTGGTATGAGAATCGCAGAGGAGAGCGCCCACAATATTTTAATTAATTTTCAGACATTCCCTATTTAATTCACAATATAATTATTTATATTTCAGAAATTTCACTATTTAATTCTCGATTTGCCAGCGCTTAGGTACTTGGTATGAGAATCGCAGAGGAGAGCGTCCACAATATTTTAATTAAATTTAATTTCTACTATTAATTCTCGAAATTTCACTATTTAATTCTCGATTTGCCAGCGCTTAGGTACTTGGTATGAGAATCGCAGAGGAGAGCGCCCACAAATTTTAATTAAATTTTTCCACTATTTAATTTCACATATTATTATTTAATATTTCAGAAATTTCACTATTTAATTCTCGATTTGCCAGCGCTTAGGTACTTGGTATGAGAATCGCAGAGGAGAGCGCCCACAATATTTTAATTTAATTTTTCAGACATTCCCTATTTTTCACAATATAATTATTTAATATTTCAGAAATTTCACTATTTAATTCTCGATTTGCCAGCGCTTAGGTACTTGGTATGAGAATCGACAGAGGAGAGCGCCCACAATATTTTAATTTATTTTTTCCCTATTTAATTTCACAATATAATTATTTAATATTTCAGAAATTTCACTATTTAATTCTCGATTTGCCAGCGCTTAGGTACTTGGTATGAGAATCGCAGAGGAGAGCGCCCACAATATTTTAATTAAATTTTTTCCACTATTTAATTTCACAATATAATTATTTAATATTTCAGAAATTTCACTATTTAATTCTCGATTTGCCAGCGCTTAGGTACTTGGTATGAGAATCGCAGAGGAGAGCGCCCACAATATTTTAATTTAATTTTTCAGACATTTCCCTATTTAATTCACAATATTATTATTAAATTTCAGAAATTTCACTATTAATTCTCGATTTGCCAGCGCTTAGGTACTTGGTATGAGAATCGCAGAGGAGAGCGCCCATATATTTAATTAAATTTTTTCACTATTTAATTCTCGATTTCACTATTTAATTCTCGATTTGCCAGCGCTTAGGTACTTGGTATGAGAATCGCAGAGGAGAGCGCCCACAATATTTTAATTAAATTTTTTCCACTATTAATTTCCACAATATATTATTTATATTTCAGAAATTTCACTATTTAATTCTCGATTTGCCAGCGCTTAGGTACTTGGTATGAGAATCGCAGAGGAGAGCGCCCACAATATTTTAATTAAATTTTTTCCACTATTTAATTTCACAATATAATTATTTAATATTTCAGAAATTTCACTATTTAATTCTCGATTTGCCAGCGCTTAGGTACTTGGTATGAGAATCGCAGAGGAGAGCGCCCACAATATTTTAATTTAATTTTTCAGACACTATTTAATTTCACAATATAATATTAATATTTCAGAAATTTCACTATTTAATTCTCGATTTGCCAGCGCTTAGGTACTTGGTATGAGAATCGCAGAGGAGAGCGCCCATAATATTTTAATTAAATCATTGTCCTACTATTTAATTTCAACAAATATATTATTTAATATTTACAGAAATTTCAACTATTTAAAATTCTCGAATTTGCCAGCGCTTAGGTACTTGGTAATGAGAACGTCTAGAAGGAGAGCAACCAACAATATTTTAAATTAAATTTTTTCCACTATTTAATTTGACAACAATATAATTATTTAAATATTCAAGAAATTGCCACTATTTTAATTCTCGATTTGCCAGCGGCATTAGGTACTTGGTATGAGAATCAGCAGAGGAGACCGCCCACAATATTTTAATTAAAAATTTTCAGAACTTTCCCTAATTTAATTGGCACATAATTAATTGATTAATATTCGAGAAATTTCTCACTATTTAATAATTCTTCGATTTGCCAGCGCATAGGGTAACTTGGTTATAGGAAATCGAGAGGAGAAAGCGCCCAGCAATATATTAATTAAATTTGTCAGACATTTCCGATTTAATTTCACAATATTATTATTTAATATTTCAGGAAGATTTCAAACTAGTTATTCTCGATTTGCCAGCGCTTAGGTACTTGGTATGAGAATCGCAGAGGAGGAGCGGCCACAATATTTTAATTAATTTTTTCCACTATTTAATTCACATATAATTATTTAATATTTCAGAAATTTCACTATTTAATTCTCGATTTGCAGCGCTTAGGTACTTGGTATGAGAATCGCAGAGGAGAGCGCCCACAATATTTTAATTAATTTTTCAGACATTTCCCTATTAATTTCACAATATTATTATTTAATATTTCAGAAATTCACTATTTAATTCTCGATTTGCCAGCGCTTAGGTACTTGGTATGAGAATCGCAGAGGAGAGCGTCCATAATATTTTAATTAAATTTTTTCTACATTTATTCTCGATTTCACTATTTAATTCTCGATTTGCCAGCGCTTAGGTACTTGGTATGAGAATCGCAGAGGAGAGCGCCCACAATATTTTAATTAATTTTTTCCACTATTTAATTTCACAATATATTATTTAATATTTCAGAAATTTCACTATTTAATTCTCGATTTGCCAGCGCTTAGGTACTTGGTATGAGAATCGCAGAGGAGAGCGCCCAAATATTTTAATTAAATTTTTTCCACTATTTAATTTCACAATATATTATTTAATATTTCAGAAATTTCACTATTTAATTCTCGATTTGCCAGCGCTTAGGTACTTGGTATGAGAATCGCAGAGGAGAGCGCCCACAATATTTTAATTAAATTATTTCCCTCTATTTAATTTCACAATATAATTATTTAATATTTCAGAAATTTCACTATTTAATTCTCGATTTGCCAGCGCTTAGGTACTTGGTATGAGAATCGCAGAGGAGAGCGCCCACAATATTTTAATTTGTTTTTTTCACTATTTAATTTCACAATATAATTATTTAATATTTCAGAAATTTCACTATTTAATTCTCGATTTGCCAGCGCTTAGGTACTTGGTATGAGAATCGCAGAGGAGAGCGCCCCAATATTTTAATTTAATTTTTTTAGACATTTCCCTATTTAATTTCACAATATAATATTAATATTTCAGAAATTTCACTATTTATTCTCGATTTGCCAGCGCTTAGGTACTTGGTATGAGAATCGCAGAGGAGAGCGCCCACAATATTTTAATTTAATTTTTCAGACTTTCCCTATTTAATTTCACAATATTATTATTTAATATTTCAGAAATTTCACTATTTAATTCTCGATTTGCCAGCGCTTAGGTACTTGGTATGAGAATCGCAGAGGAGAGCGCCCATAATATTTTAATTAAATTTTTCTACTATTTAATTCTCGATTTCACTATTTAATTCTCGATTTGCCAGCGCTTAGGTACTTGGTATGAGAATCGCAGAGGAGAGCGCCCACAATATTTTAATTAAATTTTCCACTATTTAATTTCACAATATAATTATTTAATATTTCAGAAATTTCACTATTTAATTCTCGATTTGCCAGCGCTTAGGTACTTGGTATGAGAATCGCAGAGGAGAGCGCCCACAATATTTTAATTTAATTTTCAGACATTTCCCTATTTAATTTTCACAATATTATTATTAATATTTCAGAAATTTCACTATTTAATTCTCGATTTGCCAGCGCTCTAGTAGCTTGGTGAGAGAATCGCAGAGGAGAGCGCCCACAATATTTTAATTAAATTTTTTTCACTATTTATATTTCACAATATATTATTCATTTTACAGAAATTTCACTATTTAATTCTCGATTTGCCAGCGCTTAGGTACTTGGTATGAGAATCGCAGAGGAGAGCGCCCACAATATTTTAATTTAATTTTCAGGCACATTTCCCTATTTAATTTCAACTATTATTATTTAATATTTCAGAAATTTCACTATTTAATTCTCGATTTGCCAGCGCTTAGTACTTGGTATGAGAATCGCAGAGAGAGCGCCCACAATATTTTAATTAAATTTTTTCCACTATTTAATTTCACAATATTTAATTACTATTCAGAATTTCACTATTTAATTCTCGATTTGCCAGCGCTTAGGTACTTGGTATGAGAATCGCAGAGGAGAGCGCCCACAATATTTAATTTAATTTTTTAGACATTTCCCTATTTAATTTCACAATATAATAATTTAATATTTCAGAAATTTCACTATTTAATTCTCGATTTGCCAGCGCTTAGGTACTTGGTATGAGAATCGCAGAGGAGAGCGCCCACAATATTTTAATTTAATTTTCAGACATTCCCTATTTAATTCACAATATTATTATTTAATATTTCAGAAATTTCACTATTTAATTCTCGATTTGCCAGCGCTTAGGTACTTGGTATGAGAATCGCAGAGGAGAGCGCCCATAATATTTTAATTAAATTTTTTCTACTATTTAAATCTCGATTTCACTATTTAATTCTCGATTTGCCAGCGCTTAGGTACTTGGTATGAGAATCGCAGAGGAGAGCGCCCACAATATTTTAATTAATTTTCAGACATTTCCCTATTTAATTTCACAATATTATTTTTAATATTTCAGAAATTTCACTATTTAATTCTCGATTTGCCAGCGCTTAGGTACTTGGTATGAGAATCGCAGAGGAGAGCGCCCACAATATTTTAATTAAATTTTTTCCACTATTTATTTCACAATATAATTATTTAATATTTCAGAAATTTCACTATTTAATTCTCGATTTGCCAGCGCTTAGGTACTTGGTATGAGAATCGCAGAGGAGAGCGCCCACAATTTTATTTAATTTTCAGACATTTCCCTATTTAATTTCACAATATTATTATTTAATATTTCAGAAATTTCACTATTTAATTCTCGATTTGCCAGCGCTTAGGTACTTGGTATGAGAATCGCAGAGGAGAGCGCCATAATATTTTAATTAAATTTTTTCTACTATTTAATTCTCGATTTCACTATTTAATTCTCGATTTGCCAGCGCTTAGGTACTTGGTATGAGAATCGCAGAGGAGAGCGCCCACAATATTTTAATTAAATTTTTTCCACTATTTAATTTCACAATATAATTATTTAATATTTCAGAATTTCACTATTTAATTCTCGATTTGCCAGCGCTTAGGTACTTGGTAGGAGAATCGCAGAGGAGAGCGCCCACAATATTTTAATAATTTTTCCACTATTTAATTTCACCATATTATTATTTAATATTTCAGAAATTTCACCTAGTTAATTCTCGATTTGCCCAGCGCTTAGGTAATGGTATGAGCAACTCGCCGGAGGAGAGCGCCACACTATTTTAATTTAATTTTTTCCTACTATTTAATTTCACAATATAATTATTTACTATTTCAGTAATTTCACTATTAATTCTCGATTTGCCAGCTGCTTCTAAGGTAATTGGTATGAGAATCGCAGAGGAGAGCGCCCCGCAATATTTAATTTAATTTTTTTCAGGACATTTCCCCTCTTTAATTTTCACACAATATTAATTAATTAATATTTCAGAATTTCACTATTTAATTCTCGATTGCCCAAGCGCTTAGGTTACTTGGTATGAGAATCGCACGAGGAGCCGCGACCACAATCTTTTCAATTTAATTTTTCAGACTATTGCCCGTATTTAATTTCACAATATTATTATTTAATATTTTCAGAAATTTCACTATTTAATTCTCGATTTGCCAGCGCTTAGGTACTTGGTATGAGAATCGCAGAGGAGAGCGTCCATAATATTTTAATTAAATTTTCCTACTATTAATTCTCGATTTCACTATTTAATTCTCGATTTGCCAGCGCTTAGGTACTTGGTATGAGAATCGCAGAGGAGAGCGCCCACAATATTTAATTAATTTTTTCCACTATTTAATTTCACAATATATTATTAATATTTCAGAAATTTCACTATTTAATTCTCGATTTGCCAGCGCTTAGGTACTTGGTATGAGAATCGCAGAGGAGAGCGCCCACAATATTTTAATTTAATTTTTCAGACATTTCCTATTTAATTCACAATATTATATTAATATTTCAGAAATTTCACTATTTAATTCTCGATTGCCAGCGCTTAGGTACTTGGTATGAGAATCGCAGAGGGAGAGGCGTCCTCCAATAATATTTTAATTAAATTTTTGCTACTATTAATTCTCCGCTTTCACTATTTAATTCTCGATTTGCCACGCTTCGTATTTGGTATGACGAATCGCAGCGGAGAGCCGCCCACAATTATTTTAATTAAATTTTTTCCACTATTTAATTTCCCAATATATTATTTAATATTTCAGAATGAATTTCACTATTTATTATCGATTTGCAAGCGCTTAGGTACTTGGTATGAGAATCGCAGAGGAGAGGCGCCCACAATATTTTAATTTAATTTTCTCAGACATTTCCCTATTTAATTTCACAATATTATTATTTAATATTTCAGAAATTTCACTATTAATTCTCGGATTTGCCAGCGTTAGGTACTTGGTATGAGAATCGCAGAGGAGGGAGCGCCCACAATATTTTAATTAAATTTTTTCCCACTATTTAATTTCACAATATATTATTTAATATTTCAGAAATTTCACTATTTAATTCTCGATTTGCAAGCGCTTAGGTACTTGGTATGAGAATCGCAGAGGAGAGCGCCTACAATATTTTAATTTAATTTTTCAGACATTTCCCTATTTAATTTCACAATATAATTATTTAATATTTCAGAAATTTCACTATTTAATTCTCGATTTGCCAGCGCTTAGGTACTTGGTATGAGAATCGCACAGGAGAGCGTCCATAATATTTTAATTAAATTTGTTCTACTATTTAATTCTCGATTTCACTATTTAATTCTCGATTTGCCAGCGCTTAGGTACTTGGTATGAGAATCGCAGAGGAGAGCGCCCACAATATTTTAATTAAATTTTTTCCACTATTTAATTTGACAATATAATTATTTAATATTTCAGAAATTTCACTATTTAATTCTCGATTTGCCAGCGCTTAGATACTTGGTATGAGAATCGCAGACGAGAGCGCCCACAATATTTTAATTTAATTTTTCAGACATTCCCGTATTTAATTTCACAATATTATTATTTAATATTTCAGAAATTTCACTATTTAATTCTCGATTTGCCAGCGCTTAGGTACTTGGTATGAGAATCGCAGAGGAGAGCGTCCATAATATTTTAATTAAATATTTTCTACTATTTAATTCTCGATTTGCCAGCGCTTAGGTACTTGGTATGAGAATCGCAGAGGAGAGCGCCCACAATATTTTAATTAAATTTTTTCCACTATTTAATTTCACAATATTATTATTTAATATTTCAGAAATTTCACTATTTATTTATCGATTTGCAAGCGCTTAGGTACTTGGTATGAGAATCGCAGAGGAGAGCGCCCACAATATTTTAATTTAATTTTTCAGACATTTCCCTATTTAATTTCACAATATTATTATTTAATATTTCAGAAATTTCACTATTTAATTCTCGATTTGCCAGCGCTTAGGTACTTGGTATGAGAATCGCAGAGGAGAGCGTCCATAATATTTTAATTAAATTTGTTCTACTATTTAATTCTCGATTTCACTATTTAATTCTCGATTTGCCAGCGCTTAGGTACTTGGTATGAGAATCGCAGAGGAGAGCGCCCACAATATTTTAATTAAATTTTTTCCACTATTTAATTCACAATATTATTATTAATATTTCAGAAATTTCACTATTTAATTCTCGATTTGCAAGCGCTTAGGTACTTGGTATGAGAATCGCAGAGGAGAGCGCCCACAATATTTTTAAATAAATTTTTCCCACTATTTAATTTGACAATATAATTATTTAATATTTCAGAAATTTCACTATTTAATTCTCGATTTGCCAGCGCTTAGGTACTTGGTATGAGAATCGCAGAGGAGAGCGCCCACAATATTTTAATTTGTTTTTCTACTATTTAATTTCACAATATAATTATTTAATATTTCAGATATTTCACTATTTAATTCTTGATTTGCCAGCGCATAGGTACTTGGTATGAGAATCGCAGAGGAGAGCGCCCGCAATATTTGAATTTAATTTTTTAGACATTTCCCTATTTAATTTCACAATATAATAATTTAATATTTCAGAAATTTCACTATTTAATTCTCGATTTGCCAGCGCTTAGGTACTTGGTATGAGAATCGCAGAGGAGAGCCCCCACAATATTTCAATTTAATTTTCAGACATTTCCCTATTTAATTGCACAATATTATTATTTAAGATTTCAGAAATTTCACTATTTTATTCTCGATTTGCCAGCGCTTAGGTACTTGGTATGAGAATCGCAGAGGAGAGCGTCCATAATATTTTAATTAAATGTTTTCTACTATTTAATTCTCGATTTCACTATTTAATTCTCGATTTGCAAGCGCTTAGGTACTTGGTATGAGAATCGCAGAGGAGAGCGCCCACAATATTTTAATTAAATTTTTTCCACTATTTAATTTCACAATATAATTATTAAATATTTCAGAAAATTCACTATTTAATTATCGATTTGCCAGCGCTTAGGTACTTGGTATGAGAATCGCAGAGGAGAGGGGCCCACATATTTTAATTTAATTTTCAGACATTCCCTATTTAATTTCACCAATATTATTATTTAATATTCAGAAATTTCACTATTTAATTCTCGATTTGCCAGCGCTTAGGTACTTGGTATGAGAATCGCAGAGGAGAGCGCCCACAATATTTAAAACTTTTTTCCCACTATTTATTTGACATTATAATTAGTTTAATATTTCGATTTCACTATTTAATTCTCGATTGCCAGCGCTTAGGTACTTGGTATGAGAATCGCAGAGGAGAGCGCCCACAATATTTTAATTAAATTTTTTCCACTATTTAATTTCACAATATTATTATTAATATTCAGAAATTTCACTATTTAATTCTCGATTTGCCAGCGCTTAGGTACTTGGTATGAGAATCGCAGAGGAGAGCGCCCACAATATTTTAATTAATTTTCAGACATATATTATTTATATTTCAGAAATTTCACTATTTAATTCTCGATTGCCAGCGCTTAGGTACTTGGTATGAGAATCGCAGAGGAGAGCGCCCACAATATTTTAATTAAATTTTTTCCACTATTTAATTTCACAATATTATTATTTAATATTTCAGAAATTTCACTATTTAATTCTCGATTGCCAGCGCTTAGGTACTTGGTATGAGAATCGCAGAGGAGAGCGCCCACAATATTTTAATTTAATTTTCAGACTTCCCTATTTAATTCACAATATAATTATTTAATATTCAGAAATTTCACTATTTAATTCTCGATTTGCCAGCGCTTAGGTACTTGGTATGAGAATCGCAGAGGAGAGCGCCCATAATATTTTAATTAAATTTTTCTACTATTTAATTCTCGATTTCACTATTTAATTCTCGATTTGCCAGCGCTTAGGTACTTGGTATGAGAATCGCAGAGGAGAGCGCCCACAATATTTAATTAAATTTTTTCCACTATTTAATTTCACAATATAATTATTTAATATTTCAGAAATTTCACTATTTAATTCTCGATTTGCCAGCGCTTAGGTACTTGGTATGAGAATCGCAGAGGAGAGCGCCCACAATATTT
>NW_022060724.1:0-52047 GCF_003285725.1 Scaptodrosophila lebanonensis | reverse complement strand
TTTGTTTTGACTTTGAAGGAAGAGAAGATGCACTGGAGCGCCTAACCTGGAGACATGGTTTTCGTTGATTAGTAAATAAAAGACAGTGTAAATTATTGAAGCGTTTTATTTTAAACCCGCACCGCATTTATTGGTCCACACTTTGGGGAGCCCAATAAATATATTCTGAGCATACTCTGCCCGGCAAGGATACTCGTTACAGATTATACGAACGGCGCTTCCGAAAATGCAAAAAAAAAAAACAAGTAAAAAAGCTAAAGTCGGGTGTCCCGACTTTAAAATACTCTGTACATATGTTTACAATAATTATGGAAAATAAAAAAAATTAAGAAAATAAAAAAAAAAATTGATCGATTTTACCTCTCTCGGTATTCGAACTCACGTAAAGGGTGTATAATTGCACATTTACATAGCAATTGCGTCTGTGTGAGTGTATGTATGCCTATGCGCATCAATTCGTGTCTGTGTAAGCATTTTCGCAGTCAACCAAACAGCAACATCGACAACAGCCGCGGGCAGCGCTAGAGCAACGCTGCAGCAGCAAATATATTTATGGCTATAACTTCTTGCTAAATCGGTCTATCATAGTGAAACTTGGCATACGGACACATAATTCCTAACTGGGGGTATTTCCAAATTTTAGTTCGAAATTCCAAGAATTACGGGAGTTAGAGAAAATCGCATTTGCGGGGGAGAGGGGGGAGGGAGGGGAATTCCAAAATATACATTTTCTGCGTATTCACACAAGGCATCTTGGACTAAAATTTGGTGTGCCTAGGTCTTATAGTCTCCGATATATAGGCGATTATACGAATGGAAAATCGGGAAAACCCCCATAGGGGGGAAGTGGGGAGGAAAATCAAAAAAATAAAACAAACTCGTATAGAATACACACATAACGCATCTTCGTGCAAAATTTGGTGTCTTTTTCTCTTATAGTCTCTGAGATCCAGGTGTTCATACGGACGGACAGACAGACAGACAGGGCTAGATCGACTCGTCTTGTCACGCTGATCAATAATATATATACTTTGTGGGGTCTGCCACGCCTCCTTCTGCCTGTTACATTTTTCAGCTCCCGCAAACCTAATATACTCTTGTACATTTCATGTACAGAGTATAAAAAAAAGAAAATCGTATAGCGTACACACATAAGGCAACTCTGTGCAAAATTTGGGGTCTCTAACTCTTATAGTCTCTGAAATCTACTTTGTGAGGACGCCAGCCAGACGAAAACACTTGGCATCCGGTGGAGTGCTAAGACTGATGACATTTTCTTCTTTTCCAGCGAAGTGGATGCCATGCCCTCCTACAGGAAGCTGATTCAGAGGGATGGCTGGCTCCTTTCGTAATCCGTGTAAAGATTTTTATGTAGGACTTCACCGATATTCTGGCTCTGACCCCCGGCCATTGCCTTACCGGAGGCTTTGTCCATAATTAACCGTTGGTAGCGGCTCTAGGCAATCAGCCAGCAATTTTGTCTCCGTTAGAAGGTCGAAACAAGTGCGACACCTTTAAAACAAGAGATTTGGTACAAAAGTCCGTTTTCTTCTAGAAGCTACTATGTCTTGTCTTAAAGATCAGTGTTGTTTGTTCCATGTTTATCAGAGCTGTCACAGAAATCTTTTCCACACAAATTTTTCCTCAAATCCAATTATCGGTGCTACACAAGATGCCTTTTGTGACAACGCAGAAAATGTGTATTTTTGAATTTCCCTCCCTCCCCCCTCTCCGTCGCAATCACTGATGTTCCATAATTGGAGTATTTCTTGGATTTTCGATGATGATGACTCAATGATATACCGATTTAACAAGAAGTTATAGCCATAAATGTATTTGCTGGTCAAGCGCTGCCCGCAGCTGTTTTTGATGTTGCTGTTTGGTGGACTGCAAACATGTTTACACAGACACGAATAGACGCGCATAGACATTCATTGCTTTGTATATGTGCAATTATACACCCTGAGTTTGAATATCAAGAGCGGTAAAATCGATCAAAATATTTTTTTTTATTCTCTTAATTTTTTTAATTTCTATAATTATTCTAAAGTTAGTACTTATGTGTCCGTATGTCAAGTTTTATCATGATAGGTCAATAGCCATAAACACGCAGAGACACGATTCTGATGAATCAATATCTCGAATCAGAATAAAATTGTTGAAGTTAGTAACAATATTGTTGAACAAATATATATAATTATGCTTCATTTAATTTTTCAGCTCAATGCCGTTCAAAAATAAGAAGATTAAAGAGAAGTAAAGATTGCACAATTTTGTAACACAGGTAAGTTAATTCGCATCGATTTATTTCTATTATTACCGTCTGTACGTAAAATGAGTGAGAGCATAAAGGATTTGTTCAAAGCTAATAAGTACCTACTATATATGTTAAATAATTATAAAAATTAAGAAAATTGGAAAAAAAATAAAGGAACAATCATTCGATTAAATTTCCAAATTCATTATAATTTATTTCTGATATTCCTTCAATATTTATACAATTTTTGACTTATGTAATAGTTCTGCTTTATTTATTAAAATGTTATTATTTTCCCTTTTCTTAATGTCTAAACATTATCAGTATTTTTATACTCTGTACATGAAATGTACAGAAGTATATTAGGTTTGCGGGAGCTGTTAAATGTAACAGGCAGAAGGAGGCGTGGCAGACCCCACAAAGTATATATATTCTTGATCAGCATGACGAGACGAGTCGATCTAGCCCTGTCTGTCTGTCTGTCTGTCAGTCTGTCCGTCCGTATGAACACCTGGATCTCAGAGACTATAAGAGATAGAGACACCAAATTTTGCACAAAGATGCGTTATGTGTTTATTCTATACGAGTTTGTTTTATTTTTTTGATTTTCGCCCCAATTTCCCCCCTATGAGGGTTTTCTCGATTTTCCATTCGTATAATCGCCTATATCCCGGAGACTATAAGACCTAGGAACATCAAATTTTAGTCCAAGATGCCTTGTGTGAATACGCAGAAAATGTATATTTTGGAATTTCCCTCCCTCCCCCCTCTACCATGCAAATCGCGTAATTCTTGGAATTTCGAACTAAAATTTTGGAAATACCCCCAGTTAGTTATTATGTGTCCGTATGCCAAGTTTCACTATAATAGACCGATTTAACAAGAAGTTATAGCCATAAATATATTTGCTGCTGCAGCGCTGCTGCAGCGCTACCCGCGGCTGTTGTTGATGTTGCTGTTTGGTTGACTGCGAAAATGCTTACACAGACACGAATAGATGCGCATAGACATACATACACGCACACAGACGCAATTGCTATGTAAATGTGCAATGATAAACCCTTTACGTGAGTTCGAATACCGAGAGAGGTAAAATCGATCCAATTTTTATACTCTGTACATGAAATGTACAGAAGTATATTAGGTTTGCGGGAGCTGTTAAATGTAACAGGCAGAAGGAGGCGTGGCAGACCCCACAAAGTATATATATTCTTGATCAGCATGACGAGACGAGTCAATCTAGCCCTGTCTGTCTGTCTGTCCGTCCGTATGAACACCTGGATCTCAGAGACTATAAGAGATAGAGACACCAAATTTTGCACGAAGATGCGTTATGTGTGTATTCTATACGAGTTTGTTTTATTTTTTTGATTTTCCTCCCCACTTCCCCCCTATGGGGGTTTTCCCGATTTTCCATTCGTATAATCGCCTATATCTCGGATACTATAAGACCTAGGAACATCAAATTTTAGTCCAAGATGCCTTGTGTGAATACGCAGAAAATGTATATTTTGGAATTTCCCTCCCTCCCCCCTCTACCCAACAAATCGTAACTCCCGTAATTCTTGGAATTTCGATCTAAAATTTTGGAAATACCCCCAGTTGGTTATTATGTGTCCGTATGCCAAGTTTCACTATGATAGACCGATTTAACGAGAAGTTATAGCCATAAATATATTTGCTGCTGCAGTGCTGCTCAAGCGCTGCCCGCGGCTGTTGTTGATGTTGCTGTTTGGTTGACTGCGAAAATGCTTACACAGACTTTAGACTTTAGCTTTTTTACTTGTTTTATCCTGAATTCGTGTTTTTTTTATGACTCCCGTAATTCTTGGAATTTTGAAATCAGTTTTAGTAGTTACATCCAGTATCCATAAGTAAAATCGCTGCTCATGCGCTGCCTGCAGCTGTGCCGGCAGCGCTGCCCGCAGCTGTTGTTGATGTTGCTGCTTTGGTTCAACTTGTGCTGCATACATACACGTATATAAACACGCTTAGGTACGTGATGTAAATGTATGCTGTTAAAACTGAACACAAACATGTATTCTAATTTAATTTAATTAATTAATTCATTCATTCATTTTTTAAAATTTTTATTTTTTGTGTAGAGTACAGGCTATTTTACTGTCGGGCTTGCTCGACTGTAGCGTTCTATCTTGTTTTTTTTTTAATTTTTTCTTTTTTGTGTAGAGTACAGACTATTTTACTGTCGGGCTTGCTCGACTGTAGCATTCTATCTTGTTTTTATATAACAACTCGCCATATGTTGGTCATAATAAACAGCAACCTTTAATAGGTTCAAGATGAAAGCGAAAGAGAAGAACGCTATGTTAAGAGTTTTCTTTGGCGCCAGCGACAATACAATCGGGATTCTTATTTCGTTTGTCAACTAAACCAGTAGTGGCAAATTGTAAAAGATAATTTATTTTGTGCGTCGAAGGAAAGTTGTCCTTGTGAATTTTAAAAAGAGAAAAAAATTATAAAATTCATTGAGAAATTGTGCAAAGAAATAAATTAAAACGTTTAATTATTTGTTTGGTTGAATGCGTGAAAGGCTTAAAGCCCATTTAACTCTTTGTGGACGAAAAATCAGGCCAGGGTAAGTCATAATATGTAGATTGCGGAAGTGTTTAGGGAGTTTAAAATTTGATCTAATTCGGTCAATTCTAAGAAAAGTTATTAGCGAAACCAATTCTCTCCATACAAACCCCCAAACTGCAGCAACAAGTACGCTCTTTTTCCTTCTGCTATGGGCTCATATAACTCAGTGACGATAGTTTGTCTGGGTATAGGGTATTTCACTGTCGGAGTTGGAACAGTTATACTAAAAGTAAACAAAGTAAACATCGAATTAAGAAATGTAATGTACGTGCCGTCATTGCATATGAACTTTTTATCAGTGAGCTAATCTGCACAATATGGTAATTTCATTACTTTTAATAAAAAATTTGCGTTTGTTAAAAACAAGCAAGGCCAAGTAATGTTACCCGCAGTACAAGAAGACAATTTGTATCTTTTTAAAATCAACATTGAAAGAAGTGCGGTTCATTTATTAAACGACTCCTCTCATACAATAACATGGCACAATCGGTTCGGCCACTTAAATTTTCAATGTTTGAAATAGTTAAACGAAAAGGAGCTGGTGCACGGTATGGACATAAAAACTAGTATAGCCTTTTACCCTTTGAGTACAGGCTATAACAAGTAAAAAAGCTAAAGTCGGGTGTCCCGAAAATAAAAACAAGTAAAAGAGCTAAAGTCGGGTGTCCCGACTTTGAAATACTCTGTACATATGTTTACAATAATTAAAGAAAATAAAACAATTAAGAAAATTAAAAAAAAAATTGTTGATCGATTTTACCTTCTCGGTATTCGAACTCACGTAAATGGTGTATAATTGCACATTTTCATAGCAATTGCGTCTGTGTGAGTGTATGTATGCCTATGCGCATCTATTCGTGTCTGTGTAAGGATGTTCGCAGTCAACCAAAGCACCAGCATCAACAACAGCCGCGGGCAGCGCTTGAGCAGCGCTGCAGCAGCAAATATATTGGCTATATATATGGCTATAACTTCTTGTTAAATCGGTCTATCATAATGAAACTTGCCACACGCACACATAATAACTAACTGGGGGTATTTCCAAAATTTTAGTTCGAAATTCCAAGAATTACGCGATTTGCATGGGAGAGGGGGGAGAGAGGAAAATCCAAAATATACATTTTCTTCGTATTCACATAAGGCATCTTGGACTAAAATTTGGTGTGCCTAGGTCTTATAGTCTCCGATATATAGGCGATTATACGAATGGAAAATCGGGAAAACCCCCATAGGGGGGAAGTGGAAAGGAAAATCAAAAAAATAAAACAAACTCGTATAGCATACACACATAAGGCATCTTTTTACAAAATTTGGTGTCTCTAGCTCTTATAGTATCTGAGATCTAGGTGATCATACAGACGGACGGACGGACAGACAGACAGACAGGGCTAAATCGACTCGTCTTGTCATGCTGATCAAGAATATATATACTTTGTGGGGTCTGCCACGCCTCCTTCTGCCTGTTATATTTTTCAGCTCGCGCAAACCTAATATACTCTTGTACATTTCATGTACAGAGTATAAAAATTAAGAAAATTAAAAATAAAAATTTTTGATCGATTTTACCTTCTCGGTATTCGAACTCACTTAAAGGGTTTATAAGTGCACATTTACAGAGCAATTGTGTCTGTGTGAGTGTATGTATGCCTATGCGCATCTATTCGTGTCTGTGTAAACATGTGTGCAGTCAACCAAACAGCAACATCTAGAACAGCCGCGAGCAGCGCTTGAGTAGCGCTGCAGCAGCAAATATATTTATGGCTAAAACTTCTTGTTAAATTGGTCTATCATAGTGAAACTTGGTACATGGACACATAATAACCAACTGGGGGTAGTTCGCAATTCCAAGAATTACGGGAGTTAGAGAAAATTGCCATTTGCGGTGGAGAGGGGAGAGGGAGGGAAATTCCAAAAATTAAAAATCACCTAGCCGGATCTGCTCCCTATATTATTGTTATGGTTGTGGAGTAGCAAATACCTACAAGCCCGCATGTCAGCGATGCACCCAAGGCAGTCGACCGCCTTAGATCGCTCACAATTCTCGGTCGACAAACCCGGAGTTGTAGACCAGTATACTAATAAATCGAACTCAACTAGTGTTGATAATATACTGGAATTACCATATGTCGAGACTATGCCTAACATTACGTCATGCTGGCCTCACCGAATTAAAATTTTACAAGAAACACAAAATGTCCATCTTATCTTCCTCCTGGTAATCGTTTGCGCAACACAGCCAGACTTAAATCCTTTTGGCATGCAGCAAAAGTTATCTCGGCTATTGGCAAAAATGCTAAGGACCAACGTCCGTATGCAGAGATTAAAATATTAGGTCAGTTGTCTAAGGCTTATTAACAGGAGCATCAATGGGCTGTATTAGTAGACAATTGGCACAGGAAGTTATACGTAGCAAAATAGAGCTCAAAAGATTCATGGCAACGCTTCCACTGCGGACGGCAGTAGTCAAACAATTTTGGGACGAGTAACTTTACCAATTGAGTACAATGGGATGAAAAAGAATATTGTATTTCACATAATACCTTCTCTAAGTCAAGACCTCTACTTGGGCATAGACTTTTGGTTTTGAGTTACTTCCATTTGGTTTGCAATTGGCAGAAGTAGATATGGCTACATATAATTTGACTTGGGCTAAGCAATCTGAATTGCAGAATGTTATAGCGCAGTTTCCATCGTTCGCTGTGGCAGGTTTAGCCAAATTTAGTATCTCACTCTATAGATGTGGACAACGCCAAGACAATAAAGCAACGACATTTTCCCGTACCGCCAGCAGTTGAAAAACTTGTATATGCTGAGGTCGATCGATTGTTGAAGCTAAATGTCATAGAGGAGTCAGATAGTGCCTGGTCTTCGCCTATGGTGTTGGTCCAAAAGCCTGGCAAAGTGCGGCTCTGCTTAGACAGTAGAAAGGTAAATGCAGTTACGCAAAAGGATGCATATCCTTTGCCACAAATTGATGGCATACTAAGCAGGCTACCAAAGGCCATGTTCATAACGACTTTGGATTTAAAAGATGCTTTTTGGCAAATCCCGCACGATTCCGCATCTCGTTACAAGACCGCTTTTACCATTCCAGGTAGACGTTTATATCATTTTAAGGTCATACCATTCGCTTGATGGACAAGGTAAGCGGCTCTGAGGAATAAGGTGTTTATACTATATATCTGGATGATTTATTATTGGTTTCAGATAGTTTTCACGCGCATATGCATGTTTTACGCAAAGTAGCTTTCTGCATAAAGGCAAATACTTAGGGCATATAATCTGAGAAGGAGTTTGTAGTGTACAGGTTTCACTAGTGATGTTAAATAGCTGAAGAGAGGTGTTAATGGTGTTGTTAGACTCAGAGGGTGTACACTCTTGCTAGACTCGGTATTAGCTCGCCGGAAATGTCGGGGTTCTTTTCTGGCCTAAACAACAGGAACTACTACATTTAATTAAGTGCACTGTATATATATATTGGTATATTTAACGGGAGGAGAAAATGAAATTGGGAGCAATTCGTAAAACGCGCATCAAGAGCGATTCGGTGAAAACCTTAGCGCCGACACGCCGATTCGGTGCATACTGGGAAGACTACCTATCTGACGGAACTAGATGATGTCGTCCCTCGTCTTTACCCACCCTACCATGGCAATGTGGAATTTATGTTGGCATTGCCCCTTATCTTGCTACAATTTACACTATGTTATTTTACATCGTTCCGGCAAAGATAATCGACAGACCATTAGTTACTCTTGTAACGCAGTGAAATTCTGCGCCACAAATTTTTATTAGAGCTAAGATTTTTTTATTTCTGCACAATTCTGAATAGTGCACATTTTGTTACTAGCCTTAAGATTTCACTATTGTTATTAGATTTAAGATCCCCTTACTATTGCACATTGAAGATTGCACATTGAAGTTCCTTTATACCAATTACACTGCTACTAGACTTAAGATTCAATGGTATTTCCCCACACTGCATACGGGAAGAGTTACGCAGCAAAGATCTTTTGAATAGAGGGAGCATAAACGGGCCGGCATCACCGCCCACGCTTGCATAGGGATTTTAGAAAAAGAGAATTAGGTCACACGAACGGAGGCGAGAAGGGCGAACGAAAACGGAAGCTCGCTCTCTTCTTAGGCGACCATCCAGACGATCAGACGTGTGTCAGCAGTGAGGCATAGGATCAAATCCACGTAAGTTATGGCAATCAGGCAATAAACGTGGTGCAATGTAGGGCCAATGACAACGAAATCCCGAATAAAAGGCATTGTAAAGAATATTTCAGAAATCCGCCCACGCTATGAGCGCAACTTACATATATACCAGGCTCGAGTCAGAATATATGTAAGGTGTGACTGCAAAAGCAAACGAGTGTTGATTGTTATATTGCTGCGTATGAGCCGGCAATATAACGTCAAAACGAGCCCTATTCCGCCCCCGCATCCTCCAGCGCCAGCGGCTACAGTGGGCCTATTTCATGTATAGCGTGTATGAACCGCGATAGATGAAATAGAATAGACCAACGGAGGTTATGCTTGCAGCGCATGAGCTTGCAGACATAACGCCAAAACTACCGGCCGCAAGGCGACTGACACCCTACAGTGTGCATCGAGTCCCTCTTGTCGCATGGTCCCGTCACATTTATAAATTTTCTTGTAAATGAACCCTGGACAGCTGAGTTATACCCCAGCTGGAAATTAAACTTCTTTACACTCTTTAGAAATTCATCTTACAAATTTATATTTACCAAAATTTTCATAAAAGTTCAGGGTTTCACTCATCATTCAAAATACAAATGGAGATATTCAACTTATTATAATCGAAAAATTTTAACTGAGTACATTTAAATTATCAAATTAGGAATTCTTTTTAAACAAAATTAATTTCAAGTTCATTTTTCTTAACGAGTGTAGCAATTGTGAACCATAATTTGTTTATATGTATATATACACTAGCAGGTATTGCCCGTCTTAACCCGGCTCAATATGTTTCCAATTGTATTTATTTTGTGTGTGCATAACCTACCCATATGTTTTCACCTTAAAGGTTACCAGTAGGAAGGCATTTAAGGTATTTAAATGAACATTTTCTGTTCTTGACAAAAAGTTGTTCAGTAGTCCGTTACATTTTTGTTCTTGACAAACTATTTCGTTAAACGAACATGACCACTATAACTAATATTTTTTAAAGCTCGTTTTCCCCCCGTTGGAGCTAGAATTTTCCAAAAGCCTTTCTTAGTGTGCTCCTACACTATGACGGATACTATGAAACGATACTTGAGTCCAAATTTAAATACACATTTGAGTCTTTTCGTGCCATATTGAGTCAATACGGCCACGCACAAACTCGGAGTATGAAACACAGCAATCGTGTCAATGCCGTGCAGCGATGAGCCACGATCAAAAAGCACTGGAACTGATACCATCAAAATATCGAAGTTTGAATGCAATAAGCAGAATATTTAAATAATGAAATCGACATCTGCCCGCAATGCGAAGCAGAATATGCGTAGCTCCGATATTCGGTTTCTGCTTTACTATCGCTTACGCAGTCGTTGCCTAGCGACGGTAACTGTAAACTTTTGGCGTTTTGCCTTTGCAATTAACATTAAATGGTCACAACGAAAGAAGAAGAGCGAGCCAATTACTTGCAGTTGTTGTTGTTGTTTTGTATGTAAATGCTACATACATATACAGGCATACATACATATGCATGTACATATAGACACACATAGACACGAATTGTTGCTTGTTGTATGTATGTGTGAGTGTGTGTATGTGATGTCCCCAACTATTTGATATTTGATATATGGCAAGTAAAAAACATATTGCTATATTTTAATCGTTGAAATCGATCGGACAAAATTTATAACAGAAACTATTCATTTGAAAAAGTGAATAAATATTAAAACCCCAATAATAAAATTAAATGCGATATATCGAAAATATCGATACTTGTGTTGATATATCGTAATACATGTCGAATACAAATACATCGAAAAACATCGTTTGAGAGTTATTGATTATAATACTGTATTCGATTGTTCACTGTACACATACATACAAATGTATTTCTATGTGTACGGTAACTGTAAACTTTTGGCATTTTGCGTATGCAATTAACACCGTAACGCCGTAAATGATCAAAACGATAGAAGATTTGCGAGCCAATAACTTGTTGTTGTTGTTTTAAAAATTTTGATTTGAAAACATAGAACACTATTTATTACAATTAAACAACAGTGTTCGATGACCCACTGCATACATACAAACCTATATATGTATATAAGAATGTATGTACGTACATACATACTTATTGATGTACATATGTACATACTATACATACAGACGTATGTACGTATGTAATACATATGGTGCTGGTGTAATTCATAATGCGAAATTCTTTCTAATGGGAGCAATGTCCCCCCTGCCCAACCTGTGTACGCCCTTGTAGTCCGTTGTCCTAAAAACCCCTTTTGCCAAATGTACTAAACAAAGAAAAAATAACATAAAAATGTTTATGTTATAATGTTAATAATTTGTAATTAATTATAATTTCTTGCCCTGTCAGTGCAAGACGAATGTACTTTTGTACATACATATGTATGTGTGTATGTACATACATGTGTACAAATGAACATTCACACTGTTGGCGCAGATGCTGCTTTAGATTAAGATAGTTTAAGAGAATTATTTGAATTTTAGTTTAGGGCGAAAAGAGAGCACGAGAGCGGCCGTTTGCGGACGTCGCCCTTTTTTCGCCGCCTTAGGCTTAGTTTAGCATGTAAGCCTAATTTGAAGTCAGTTGAAAACCCGAACTAAATAGAAGCACAATCGCACAATCGTTTCGTCATTTTCGATATTAAAGTCAAAATTAAAAGCAAGCGTCCCATCTTTCTTTGTTTAAATAATTTATATAAACTCATATAAATTTTCATTGGCGCCCGAGCAGGGACTTGCTTGTTTTTTTAATTAAAAACTTTAATTTGTGCGGAACCGCGTCGGTCGTGTTGTTGTTGCTGCACTGGGGATTGTGTGTGTTGCTGTCACGTCAACTGGATTATTGGAGGATGAGTCAAGTCGACCAAAGGGAAGTTCCTGAGCCAAAGTCGACTTCACAGGTACTGTGCTAAAGTTTGAAAGTGGAATTTAACCAGCGAATTGCTTATTTCGGCCTTCAACTTTCAACCTTTGGCACATACGTGACCATAATATAATACGGTAGATAGTTGAGCAAAATTAACACAAATATAAATCGCATGTCGTACTAATATTAAATAGGCAATTATTTAAAGTGCCAATTTATTGTCGTTAGATTTTGTTATACATACATACATACATAAATATACATAGCCACTTTTACATACGGCATCCCCCCACGTCAATCTCAGCCAACCGTCGGCAGTTTTCGTTTGTTGCTTGCTCTCGTTGTTCTCATCAAATTCGCCGTTGTCGTTATTACATATGTACATATATTCCGACATACTCGCATACATAACATAGCTAATACATTGCTGTCGTGTTCGCGCTTAAGCTGCTGCATTTTTTGTTTGCCTGCGCTTCGCATAATACATGCATAAGAATTAGCTGTTCTGCTAACGCACACAAGGCATTTGAATTAGAATTATTCTTTTCGTTTGTCGCCACTTTCGCTGCTGCTCCCAAAAGTATTGCCTTCGACGGTCAGTCAACTGCAGTTCTTCTCGTTTTCGTTCGCACTGCTAGACGACCATCTGTTGCGCTCCCCTACACTTGCTGAGAACAGCATATTATTTTCGATTTCTCGTTTGTCACTCGACAATTTTCGTTCGATCAAAGTTTAAAACCTTAAATCAATATGAGTAAGGACTTGATCGAAGAACTTAAAAGGAAGCGCGAGGGCTGTATGAGGAGTATATGTCGTATGCAACGGCAATTAAAAGAAGGCTCGATTTCGTTAGAGCCAATCGAGTTAGAATGCAGGTTAGAGCTTCTAACAACTCATATAGAAACTGCAAATATATTGCAAAGCAAAATTGAAGCAAAAGATACAGAAGATGACTACCGTGAAGCGTTGGAAGAAACTTGCATTATGACCAAATCCTTATTAAAAGGCCAGCTGGAAAAACTAAGAAGAAAAAGCATCGACAATTCAAGATCGGCAAACGGTATTGCACCGCCTACTTCAAAAAAGCCAAGGTGTCGATTGCCAGCGGTCGCTCTTCCAACTTTTAGCGGCAAGCATTCTGAATTTAAAAATTTCATGAGTCTTTTTGAAACTTTTGTTCACAATGATGACACACTGCATGATATTGAAAAATTCAATCACTTAATATCATGTTTGGCTGGTGACGCTTTAGGCACAGTTCGCGCCTTCCAAGTGACGGAAGACAATTATAGCAAAGCCATTGAAAGTCTAAAGAGGGTGTACGATAATGACTGCCTAACATTTTTCGATAACATATCGACACTTTTCAATCTGCAAAAGATTTCCCAGCTTTGAGAAGCCTGATCGACACAGTGTCGGCCACCTATGACTCACTTCTGTCAATTGGTGACGACAAGAAAATCGCTAATGCCATTTTAATTTATTTAGTTATGGGCAAAGTCGATCCTACCACAAAAACGAAGTGGTCTTAACAGACGCTACCAGCATATTGTTGCTGAAGAAGCTAGTAAAGCTCAAGCGAAGGGCAGCCAGTCGAGCAATAACACTCAGACTCAAAAAGTAAAAAATGCTAGCAGGATAAATCATTCGTTCGTTGCTGCCAAAAACGAACAGAATAACCTTTGTCAGTTTTGCAATTCAGCTGACCATTCGATTGGCAATTGCCAGGCATATATTGCCTTGTCAGTGCAGCAAAGGTTTGACTTCGCTAAAGGTGCGCCTTTGTGCATAAACTGTCTTCGACGAGGCCACACAGTAGCGAAGTGTAAGGCAAAGAAATGTAGCGTGTGCCAACGTTCTCATCACACACTGCTACATATTTATACTGCTAGCACAAATCTTGCGTTACCACCACCCTCTCAGCCACCACATCTTCAAGATAGCTCTTCCACTTCGCATGCCATGCATGCGACTGCTTCGGATAGAGTGGTTCTTGCAACAGCAGTCGTGAGCGTTAAAACGAAAAGTGGCGATTTCGTTTTAGCAAGAGCATTGTTAGATTCTGGGTCACAAGTCAACTTTGTGACTGAGGATCTAGCTCAAAAGCTACAGCTCAGACCGATCCTCAATTCCATAAGCCGCAAAAAATTGATATGCTAATTGGAGCAGAGTCATTCTTCGACTTATTGTCGGTAGGCCAAATAAAGCAAGGCACTGAGGCTATTCAAAAGTTTTGGTCCATTGAGGACTTGCCTAATAATTCGAAAGTTCTCTCACCTGAGCAACAGCTTTGTGAACAACACTTTGTTGATAATACAAAAATCTTGTCGTCTGGTCGATTTCAGGTACGGTTACCTTTTAAATCTGACCCAAAAAATCTTGGCTCGTCGTATGAAATTGCGAAACGTCGTTTTTTGTCGCTTGAAAGGAGGTTGTCAAAAGACCCTCAAATGAAAAGCATGTATCTGGAATTTATGTACGAGTATGTTTCGCTCGGTCACATGTCCTCAACGGGCAACAAAATTCCAGATACTCCACACTATTTTATTCCGCATCAGTGTGTCCTGCGGCCTCAAAGCACGTCGACCAAGTTGCGTGTCGTTTTCGAT
Source organism: Scaptodrosophila lebanonensis (assembly GCF_003285725.1). Lineage (NCBI taxonomy): Eukaryota > Metazoa > Arthropoda > Insecta > Diptera > Drosophilidae > Scaptodrosophila > Scaptodrosophila lebanonensis. The sequence continues at coordinate 37,490 of NW_022060724.1, read as the reverse complement.
GCCTCTTGCCGCACGTCCACTCAGATTGCGTTGAATGATACCTTAATGGTCGGTCCAACAATTCAGGAGGAGCTTTATTCTACGCTGCTTCGTTTTCGTTTGCGAAAGTTCGCCTTAGCGGCAGACATTAAAAAAATGTACCGTCAGGTGATGGTGCACGAAGCAGATAGGAACTATCAGCTCATAGTGTGGCGAAGAGATCCGTCTGAGTCTTTGAAAATCTTCAGGTTAAACACTGTAACGTATGGCACGTCGCCAGCTCCGTTCTTGGCGGTGCGGTGTTTAACAAGGCTGAGTGAAACAGCTGCTGAAGTTATTCGGAGCCACTTTTTTAAATGAGATATCATGTGAAATAGAATTTCAATTTCAGTATAATGCCGTCGAAAAAATCTAACCGTAACAATGCGTGTAGCAAAAATACACGACCCCTGCGTTCTAAAAGCTCAAAAGTCAGAAGAACAAACTGCAACAAGAGCCGCAACTCAACAAATCAGAACAGAAGATATTCGCAGACGACAGACAGACATTGTGATGAACGTTTTCGACAAAATATATTGAGAACAAGAGTGGCGCTCTGACCATGCGTGGCCAAAAGAAATATCTTTTCACTTTTTCCACCGTTTTACTCATACCACAGTGAGCAGAACATGGTGCGTCATGTGCCTGATGTAAAACGGATTGTATTAAGCCTGAGGGAACCCACAGTTTCCATGAGGAGTCTTCTTGGCTTGCATCACCAGATGCGAATTGGGTCCTCTTACAAACATATTTATCTACTACCTTTAAGTCAGGCAGCCTATCCTGGTTGTCATTGATATTTTCAATTAAGTTCTGATATTCAAGTGAAGTAAATTCGTCTGATTCCAAATCGATTATCGGGGATACTTTATCTATAAATTCAATTTCCAATTCATTTTGTCTCGACAAAGTATATGCGACTACATTCTGAGAACCACTGCGATGCAAAATTTCAAAAGTGAAAGAACGGAGTTTTATTGACCACCTGGCCAATCTGCCAGACAAATCTTTTTGGCGCATGAGCCATTTTAAAGATGCGTGGTCGGTTATTACCGTGAATTCTTGCCCTTCTATATAAGAACGAAATTTCTTAATGCCTTTAATCACTGCCAAGCACTCTAGCTCCGAGTAGTTCTGAGTAGTTACGTTGTGCTTTTGACAATTTTTCGGACATATAAGCGATTGGCAGTTCGACTCCATATCGCTATTGTGCTAAAACGCAACCGATATCGCATCGCAAAGTAAAACAAATGGTTCTGCAAAATTAGGAGTAATTAGAATTGGTGCAGCAGTTAAACTGGATTTAAGAGTTTCAAAGGATTTCTGATTTTCTGATTTCTTCTGCTTAAGCAGCTCTGCCAAGGCGAAACTTACAGTAGCGTAATTTTCAATGAAGCGCCTATACCATCCTGAAAGACCTAAAAATCTGCGTAATTGCTTCACTGTAGTGGGTACTGGGAACTTGGTTATGGCTTTTATTTTATCTGGATTTGTTCTGATTTGCCCATTGCCGATAATAAATCCTAGATATGTAATTTCTTTCATGCAAAATTTGGATTTACTAATGTTTATCGTGAGATTGGCTTTGCGAAGACATAATGCAATTTCACGTAATAACACTAAGTGTGAACTGAAATCGTCAGACAGAACAAGCAGGTCATCAATATATATGAAAACGCGCGAACGCAAAATGGGTATGATAACATGATCCATCAAACGACATAAAGTTTGAGCAGCATTACATAAGCCGAATGGCATCATTTTATACTGTACATTGGTACCGTAAAAGCTGTGTATTGCCTTGATTTTTCATCTAAAGGTATCTGCCAATACGCGTGTTTCATGTCTAATCCTGTGATGAAACGTGCTGGTGGTAGTCTGCTTAGAATACCGTCAATATGTGGAAGAGGGTAGTAACTTTATTGACTTCTCTAGAGTCGAGACATAAACGATATTTTTCCCCTTTCTTAACCAAGACACAATTACTACTCCACGGGCTTGTGGGTTCCTCTATGACGTCAAGTGCTAGCATATTGTCCACTTCAGCAAACATTAATTTTTCAATGGCTGGTGAAACTGGCCAATGCCGTTGCTTAACCGGAATTGCATCACCAACGTCTATAGAGTGAGTTGCCAAGCTCGTTCGACCTAAGCCTTCGGAAGCACATGATGGAAAAATAGCTATAACTTCCTGCAGACGTTGTTTTTCTTCTAATGACAGAACATGGAGTTTATGCCAATCCCGATCTTCCTTATTAGTGCCAACGTCAAGTTCACAAATATCTGCGGAAGACCTAATTCTGTCTGAAAGTCCGGCTTTATCCCAGAAATCCATTCCAAAAATAATTTTTTGTTTAATTCCAGGGATGATAAATAATTCTATGTCAAATATGCAGTCATTATATTTAATAGATGTAACTATTTTGCCTTCAACTTTGCTTTCAGTGCCGTTTGCCGCTCGCATTACTCCAGAACACTTACGTCTTCGGGGGTTTTCTAACAAATCTATGGCTAATCTAATTGTAGCGCCTGAATCTAATAAAGCCACATATTCTTTGTTTTCAATCTGAACGTTAGTAAATATTCTGTTATCAGACTCATGGAAAATAGCGGAAATAAATTTCTTCCTGTCCTTACAGACTCGTTTCCAAAAAGTACGTAGCCGTCTCGTTGATCGTTTAGGCTTTGTATTTAAATTAAAGCTAGAAATTTCATTAAAAATCGTATTACGAATAAAATTATAGTTCTCCAATCTTTTATGTAATGGTATAAATGAAAATAATTTGTATTATCTAAATGGGTTTCAATAGTCTGTGTACCAGTGTTGCAACTAAGTGAGTGACTTTTATCTGTCACGACAACATCTGGTTCAATAATGAAGTTTGTGTTGTTATGGATGTGCCTAGCTGTGGTGACTCGAGACATCCCTCTTGTGGTTTCCCGATTGGGTACATTTAGGACAAACTGGCTTACAGGTATCTTTGGCTCCACAGCCGTAAGAGAAGATGCTACGTGGACCTACACAATCTATAAATTTTTGTCCTTTAATGTCACAATTCCAGCAAGTTGGAGTTGAAATACGTTGAAGTTGTAAAACTTCTTCTGTCATTTCTCCTGGTTTTGTGCTACTATCAATATCGTTAGAGCTGATTAACTCTGAAACATGTGGACGTAAAGCTCCCTGTTTGAAAAATTTCAAATCATTATAAAACTTTTCATGTTTGCGAATCTCCCTTCGGAGCTGTGAACGATTTGAAATTGGCAAATGGAGTAATTCATGGTGAACGGTAGGTTTGGCATTTCTAATTAACAATTCTACCAATTCATTCTCCGATACTGGATTTTGAAGTCTGTCTATAAGGTCTTCTATGGCATATTGGTAGTCATCGAAAGATTCACTTTTGCCCTGACGACGTTTTCTAACCTTTTCCCATATGTCATAGTCAGTTTCAACTTCTTCGAACCGTCGCCTGAATTCTTCACAAAAAGTATTCCAAGTGAAATTCGAGTGAGTACGGTGGAATTTCCAATACCAATCACTGGCTTTTCCAGCGAACAAAAGATACAAATGGTCGCAAAGCAAATCATAATCGTTGTTCAGATTTTGCTTTGTTAGCGAACGAACACGATAAATAAATTCATCCATTCTCATGCAATTTCTGGTGCCATCAAACTTGATGTGCCAACTCTGCATGATGTTGGGTACTTTTTCTGGTGCTACTCGAGAATTTGTGTTACCACGGGAAGCACAAGTTCTCGGAGATGACAAAGGTGGACTTCCTAGGTGGACTTCCTGCGATCCTTCATTGTCTCTATTAGCCGACTGACTTTGTTGCGGTGTACTTTTTCGTTGTCCCAAGTTCAACGTGGCTAACTGATTTTGAATTGAGGTTTCTAAGGACCTACTTAAAAATTATGTGAGGCTTTCAAATAAGGCTGATTGATGTGCGCTCACAGTAGATTGGACGTAATTTGCTATCTCTACAGGAGTACTAAGAGAAAGGTTTGAACTTTGTGGAGGTTCGCAAACGACACGATCTAATCTACCACGATATGTGGATCTAGTGGACATGCCTGGTTTAGGACTGGCTCCTCGAGATTGGACGGTTTTCTGACCTCTGGATACATTCTGTCTATTGTCAGAAGTGCGACTACGCCAAGATTCATTCACGCTAACAGGTCTTTCTTGATCTGCCGTAAGCTCAGCAAACAAGTGTTGTTTGAAAATGTAAGGGCCATGGCTGTGCAATCGCCTTGACAGATCGGACATGTTGGGTTTGCTTTTAACTGCTCTAGTATATAAAGTTTGTGAAAACTATGTTGACAGGGAGTTTTAGCTTAGTTTTTTTTTTGTAATCCAAACAATCCGAATGCAATGCTAAAGTTTATTTTCATACAGCTATACCAGTGAATCGTCTAGTTCTATTTTGATCGGTCAATCCCAATGGAAAGAATTGTAACCGCAAGATCCTAATTTGGTAATTTATTATCAGACTATCCACCTCAGGGTCCTAACAGTCGAGTTCACCTCGACTCTAATAAAAAAGTTCACTGCAGCATGCGATATCGCGCTACAGAAGTCATGCCCCATTGGGAAACCAAGGGGTAACCTCAAACCCTCCACAAGTCAGTGAGTCAAGAAAAAAGGCCAGGACACTCTTCAATGCAGCCAGATCCCAAGGAGGGGAACAACACTGGTGTTCATACAAACAAGGTCTGTCAGAGTACAAGAAAGTACTCAGGCAGGCCAAAAGATCTTCTTGGCAGAACTTCTGCTCTGAGATCGAAAGCACTACCGATGCCGCAAGGCTACGAAAGGTACTCTCTAAAACTCCCTCAACGCTGGGCTATCTACAGAAGCCAGATAAGTCATGGACGACTTCAAGCGAAGAGGCACTTGGTCTGCTTCTATGCACCCACTTCCCCAGCTCCACAAGCACTAAACCAACCAATGACGCGTCAAGCGCTGGTCTATCTCAAACGCTCCCTGACTTATTATCTGAAAATAATATCAGATGGGCGATAAAAAGCTTCAAGCCCTACAAATCAGCAGGGCCGGATAATATCATCCCGGCGCAGCTACTGCACGCAGGAGATACTGCCATCAGATGGCTGGCAGATATCTTTAATAAGATTTTCTGAACAGGAAATATCCCAGAAACGTGGCTTAGATCAAAAGTGGTCTTCATACCCAAAGCGGGTAAAGCCTCGCATATCAACCCCAAAGGACTTCCGATCTCGTCCTTTCTACTAAAAACGTTTGAGAGCTCTCTGAGCTCTCACGCTCTCAACATGCCTATTGCAAAGGCAGATCGACAGAAACGGCACTTCACGCTGTTACTTCGAGTATTGAGAAATCTCTCAGTACCAAACACTACACCCTCACCGCCTTCCTAGACATAGAAGGGGCTTTCAACAATGTGTCCCCTGACGCTATTACCAACTCACTGATAGACCTGGGAGTGGACAGCTCCATCGTTGAACTGATAAGACAGCTTCTAACCAAGCGGTCCATCAAGGCAACGCTGGGGTCGTCCACGATTTCCAACTCACTTCTACGATTTTTGGAGGGAATAGGAGGATGCCGAGCTGTGGCCTACGCAGATGATGTGACTATCTCCTTCTCGGGTAAATTTCCCCAAACTCTGTGCGAACGCATGACCGAAGCCTTAAGCACATTATCAAATTAGGCCAGTTTAAGTGGCCTGAGTGTAAACCCCAGCAAAACAGAGCTGGTGCTATTCACGCGGAAATATAAAATTCCGCCTCTTCGTCCCCCATTACTTAATGGGGTACCGTTATCCTTCAGCAGCTCAGCCAAATATCTAGGTCTGATACTGGATAGGAAGCTGGACTGGAACCTGAACATTGAGGATAGGGTGAGGAAAGCCACAATCGCACTCTATACCTGCAGGAAATCCATTGGACTGAAATGGGGCATGGCCCCCTACGTGGTCCACTGGCTATAATCAGACCCATACTCTTATATGGGGTCTCTATATGGTGGCCATCACAAACAAAAAACTCGTTTCTTCAGAGACTAAAGAAAGTTCAACGACAGGCTGAACTAACGATTTCGGGTGCACTACGCACCACTCCAAACGACGCGCTAGACGCGATTGTGGGAATACTCCCAATCCATCTCATGGGAAAAATGAACGCTACGTTGGCGGCGCTTCGCATGAGAGAAACCAACCAGTGGTCAGAAGAATGTTTTGGTCATGCCAAAATCCTGAGAGGAAACGACACCATCCCCTCAGTCACTGACTACTGCACCCCCAAGGAGTATCTCCACACTCCTTTTCATACCATCATTCCTTCTAGTGAAGAATGGAATTCCGGCCCTCCAGGCCCCACAAACTCAATCAGAATATATACAGATGGTTCTAAGCTAGACAACCGCGTAGGCGGAGGCGTCTTTTGCGAAGAATTTGGTATCAAATAGGCCTTCAGGCTCCCGGACCACTGCAGTGTGTTCCAGGCAGAAATCATAGCCATTCAAGAAGCCCTCCTTATGCTGCCATGTTCAGCCATAGGCATCAGAGAAACCTGCATATACACGGATAGCCAGGTGGCAATAAAATCCCTAAATGCCATTACATCGAACTCGATGTCAGTGCAGAACTGTCGCCGTACAGTTCTCTATTTACCTCATCTGGGTCCCAGGCCATAGGGACATTGAGGGAAATTGTATAGCAGACGAGCTGGCAAGACACGGTACTACTACCTCTCTCCTTCCAGACAAGGAAAGTGTCGGTATACCGATGGCCAGCTGCAAACTCTCAGTTAGTAACCACTTTGAATTGATAGCAAATCAAATGTGGACCAATGAAACAGATTCCCCACGCGTTTGACGTGGCCATCTCGTAGCAAAAAGCGCTCTTTAGAACTCTGCAAACTCAGCAGAAATCAATGCTCAACTGTAATAAGAGCCATCACTGGGCACTGGTTGGTTGGCACCCATGCCGCCAGACTAGGGCTCTATCATAACGACTTCTGCAGAAGTTGTAAAGACGTAGAAGAGGAGGAAACTGTAACCCACCTCTTCTGCGACGGCCCAGCCCTATTAAGGACAAGATATCGCTTTCTAGGGGCATGTTTCCTCCCAAACTTATCGGCACTATCCATAAGGAAGGGACATTTTTAAATTCATCCAGGCATCTGGATGGAGCTAGCACATGCGAAGACCTGCAGATTACCACGGGACATGGGAAGTGGAACAGTCCACGCGGTGCCACAATGGGCCAACTTCTAAGCCAGGGTTCTGCACCCTGGCTGCCGCATCTACCTACCTACCTAAATAGCTGAAGAGAGGTGTTAATGGTGTTGTTAGACTCAGAGGGTGTGCACTCTTGCTAGACTCGGTATTAGCTCGCCGGAAATGTCGGGGTTCTTTTCTGGCCTAAACAACAGGAACTACTACATTTAATTAAGTGCACTGTATATATATATATATATTGGTATATTTAATGGGCATCAAGAGCAATTCGGTGAAAACCTTAGCGCCGACACGCCACTTCGGTGCATACTGGGAAGACTACCTATCTGAGGGAACTAGATGATGTCGTCCCTCGTCTTTACCCACCCTACCATGGCAATGTGGAGTTTATGTTGGCATTGCCCCTTATCTTGCTACAATTTACGCTATGTTATTTTACATCGTTCCGGCAAAGATAATCGACAGACCATTAGTTACTCTTTAGAAATTTATATTTACCAAAATTTTCATAAAAGTTCAGGGTTTCAATCGTCATTCAAAATACAAATGGAGATATTCTTTTCTGGCCTAAACAACAGGAACTACTACATTTAATTAAGTGCACTGTATATATATATATATATATATATATATATACTAGCAGGTATTGCCCGTCTTAACCCGGCTCAATATAATGTTTCCAATTGTATTTATTTTGTGTGTGCATAACCTACCCATATGTTTTCACCTTATAAGTTACCAGTAGGAAGGCATTTAAGGTATTTAAATGAACATTTTCTGTTCTTGACAAAAAATTGTTCAGTAGTCCGTTACATTTTTGTTCTTGCCAAACTATTTCTTTAAACGAACATGACCACTATAACTAATATTTTTTAAAGCTCGTTTTCCCCCCGTTGGAGCTAGAATTTTCCAAAAGCCTTTCTTAGTGTGCTCCTACACTATGACGGATACTATGAAAAGATACTTGAGTCCAAATTTCATCTTTTACCGTTTGGGCTGTGCGTTGATCACCAATTAGTCAGGACAAACTGTTTTATATATAGAGATAACGCAACGTTTTAAGATAGACGATTTGCAAAAAAGGGGGAATAATTATAAGGGTATATCCTAATTTTAAATTCACATTTGAGCCTTTTCGTGTCATATTGAGTCAATACGGTCACTCACAAACTCGGAATATGAAACACGGCACTCGTGTCAATGCCGTGCAGCGATGAGCCACGATCAAAAAGCACTGACAATTCTCATCTCAATTTGCTAGAGTAAAACTTTCGATAGTTGAAACCACCGATACCATCAAAATATCGAAGTTTGCAATAAGCAATATAATATGCAATAAGCAGAATATTTAAATAATGAAATCTAATTATTTATTGAGATCAATAAGAACAAATCATACATACATACATCTGCCCGCAATGCGAAGCAGAATATGCGTAGCTCCGTTATTCGGTTTCTGCTTTACTATCGCTTACGCAGTCGTTGCTTAGCGACGGTAACTGTAAACTTTTGGCGTTTTGCCTTTGCAATTAACATTAAATGGTCAAAACGAAAGAAGATGTGCGAGCCAACAACTTAAAGTTGTTGTTGTTGTTTTGTATGTACATGCTACATACATATACAGGCATACATACATATGCATGTACATATGTATGTATGCATGGGCACACATAGGCACGAACTGTTGCTTGTTGTATGTATGCGTGAGTGTGCGATGTCCCCAACTATTTGATATTTGATATATGGCAAGTAAAAAACATATTGCTACATTTTAATCGTTGAATGCCAATTTGTTGATATAATGTTGATTACATTACCCAAATTTGAAATCGATCGGACAAAATTTATAACACAAACTATTCATTTGAAAAAGTGAATAAATATTAAAACCCCAATAATAAAATTAAATGCGATATATCGAAAATATCGATACTTGTGTTGATATATCGTAATACATGTCGAATACAAATACATCGAAAAACATCGTTTGAGAGTTATTGATTATAATACTGTATTCGATTGTTCACTGTACACATATGTACATACATACATACAAATGTATTTGTGTGTGTACGGTAACTGTAAACTTTTGGCATTTTTCGTATGCAATTAACAGCCGTAAATTATCAAAACGAAAGAAGTTTTGCGAGCCAATAACTTGTTGTTGTTGTTTTAAAAATTTTGATTTGAAAACATAGAACACTATTTATTACAATTAAACAACAGTGTTCGATGGCCCACTGCATACATACAAACCTATATATGTATATAAGAATGTATGTACGTACATACATACTTATTGATGTACATATGTACATACTATACATACAGACGTATGTATATATGTATGTACGTATGTAATACATATGGTGCTGGTGTAATTCATAATGCGAAATTCTTTCTAAGGGGAGCAATGTCCCCCCTGCCCAACCTGCGTACGCCCTTGTAGTCCGTTGTCCTAAAATCCCTTATGCCAAATGTACTAAACAAAGAAAAAATAACATAAAAATGTTTATGTTATAATGTTAATAATTTTTAATTAATTAACATTTCTTGCCCTGTCAGTGCAAGACGAATGTACTTTTATACATATGTATGTATGTATATATGTACATACATGTGTACAAATGAACATTCACACATTAGTGTCTCACATTTTGCTTTGGCTACTTCAACCGTTTGCACGCAACTACACGAACAGCTGCTTGTATATATGTATGTGTGTGTGTATGTATACTTAGTTGTCCCCAACTGTTTGATATTTTGTATTGTTTGTTCTGCCTGCATTTGTAAAATGCATATTTTAAAAATCGTTAAATGCAAAGTTGTAATTTTAGTTACGTAGATTATATTACCCAAATTTGAAATCGATCGGACAAAATTTATAACACAAACTTTTCATTTGAAAAAATGAATAAATATTAAAACCCCAATAATTCAAGCTCCAACACAAACACAAAAACCGAGTATGCAGTTTTGTTTGTATTCTTTTATAGATTATAAAAACCAAATTTAAAGTTGATCGATTCAGAAATGCAGAATTTTCAAACAAACTTTGGAGCTACTTTTCCCCCCTTTGGAGCTCGAATTTTCCAAAATCCCTTCTTAGTGCGCATCTACACCATGATAGGATACTTGAGCCCAGTTTTCAGTTTCCTAGCTTTTAAAGTTTGGGCTGTGGGGTGTTGATTGTGTTTCAATTTTTCCACGGAAAACCCCCCCTTTTTCATGCCCCAAGAAAAATGGTGAAAAACCAAGTATACAGTTTTTCTTGTATTCTTTTTGAGAGTATACAAACTAAGTTTGAAGTTAATTGGATGAAAATTGTAGATTTTTCATACAAACGTTGGAGCCCGTTTTCCGCCCTTTGGCGTTCGAATTTTCCAAAACCGCTTCTTAGTGCTCACCTACACCACTGAAGACAACATGTGTCCAATTTTCAGCCTCCTAGCTCTAACCGTTTGGGCTGTGCGTTGATTGCACATAGCTTTTCGTTTACCGAATTTTCCACCGGAAAATCATTATTATTCAGGCCGCAGGAAAAATATTGAAAATCCAAGTATACAGTTTTTTTTGTATTCTTTGTGAGAGTATACAAACTAAGTTTGAAGTTAATCGGATGAAAATTGTAGATTTTTCATACAAACGTTGGAGCCCGTTTTCCCCCCTTTGGCGTTCGAATTTTCCGAAACCCCTTCTTAGTGCTCACTTTCACTATAAGAGGGATCTTGTGTCCAAATTTCAGCTTCCTAGCTCTTACCGTTTGGGCTGTGCGTTGATTGCCAATCAGTCAGTCAGTCAGTCAGTCAGGACAAACTGTTTTATATATATAGAGATATTGGTATATTTAATGGGCATCAAGAGCAATTCGGTGAAAACCTTAGCGCCGACACGCCACTTCGGTGCATACTGGGAAGACTACCTATCTAAGGGAACTAGATGATGTCGTCCCTCGTCTTTACCCACCCTACCATGGCAATGTGGAGTTTATGTTGGCATTGCCCCTTATATTGCTACAATTTACGCTATGTTATTTTACATCGTTCCGGCAAAGATAATCGACAGACCATTAGTTACTCTTCGGAAATTTATATTTACCAAAATTTTCATAAAAGTTCAGGGTTTCAATCGTCATTCAAAATACAAATGGAGATATTCTTTTCTGGCCTAAACAACAGGAACTACTACATTTAATTAAGTGCACTGTATATATATATATATATATATATATATATATATTGGTATATTTAATGGGCATCAAGAGCAATTCGGTGAAAACCTTAGCGCCGACACGCCACTTCGGTGCATACTGGGAAGACTACCTATCTAAGGGAACTAGATGATGTCGTCCCTCGTCTTTACCCACCCTACCATGGCAATGTGGAGTTTATGTTGGCATTGCCCCTTATATTGCTACAATTTACGCTATGTTATTTTACATCGTTCCGGCAAAGATAATCGACAGACCATTAGTTACTCTTCAGAAATTTATATTTACCAAAATTTTCATAAAAGTTCAGGGTTTCAATCGTCATTCAAAATACAAATGGAGATATTCAACTTATTATATATTGGAACATTTTAACTGAGTACATTTAAATTATCAAATTAGGAATTCTTTTTAAACAAAATTAATTTCAAGTTCATTTTTCTTAATGAGTGTAGCAATTGTGAACCATAATTTGTTTATATGTATATATACACTAGCAGGTATTGCCCGTCTTAACCCGGCTCAATATGTTTCCAATTGTATTTATTTTGTGTGTGCATAACCTACCCATATGTTTTCACCTTATAAGTTACCAGTAGGAAGGCATTTAAGGTATTTAAATGAACATTTTCTGTTCTTGACAAAAAATTGTTCAGTAGTCCGTTACATTTTTGTTCTTGACAAACTATTTCGTTAAACGAACATGACCACTATAACTAATATTTATTAAAGCTCGTTTTCCCTCCGTTGGAGCTAGAATTTTCCAAAAGCCTTTCTTAGTGTGCTCCTACACTATGATAGATACTATGAAACGATACTTGAGTCCAAATTTAAATACACATTTGAGTCTTTTCGTGCCATATTGAGTCAATACGGCCACGCACAAACTCGGAATATAAAACACGGCACTCGTCAATGCCGTGCAACGATGAGCCACGATCAAAAAGCACTGGCACCGATACCATCAAACTATCGAAGTTTGAATGCAATAAGCAGAATATTTAAATAATGAAATCGAATTATTTATTGAGATCAATAAGAACAAATCATATACATACATACATACATCTGCCCGCAATGCGAATCAGAATATGCGTAGGTCCGTTATTCGGTTTCTGCTTTACTATCGCTTACGCAGTCGTTGCCTAGCGACGGTAACTGTAACATTTTGGCGTTTTGCCTTTGCAATTAACATTAAATGGTCAAAACGAAAGAAGAAGAGCGAGCTAATCACTTGCAGTTGTTGTTGTTTTTAGAGCATTATTTTTTTTTACAATCAAACAACTGTGTTCGATTGCCCAATGTATACATTAATACGAATGTACATACATGCTATATTCATACACAGGCATACATATGTATGTATGTTTCTGTTTACTTTTTCAGCCGCACGTAGAGAACCGCACACATAGACACGAACTGTTATTTGTTGTGTGTGAGTTTGTGTATGTGATGTCCCCAACTATTTGATATTTGTTGTTGCTGCATAAAGTTATTAATGAAAACCCTAATACCAAATGCACTAAACAAAGAAAAAACAAGTAAAAAAGTTAAAGTCGGGTGTCCCGACTTTGAAATACTCTGTACATATGTTTACAATAATTATAGAAAATAAAAAAAATTAAGAAAATAAAAAAAAAATGTGATCGATTTTACCTTTCTCGGTATTCGAGTGTATGTATGCCTATGCGCATCTATTCGTGTCTGTGTAAGCATTTTCGCAGTCAACCAAACAGCAACATCAACAACAGCCGCGGGCAGCGCTTGAGCAGCGCTGCAGCAGCGCTGCAGCAGCAAATATATTTATGGCTATAACTTCTCGTTAAATCGGTCTATCATAGTGAAACTTGGTATACGGACATATAATAACCAACTGGGGGTATTTCCAAGAATTACGGGAGTTACGATTTGCGGGGTAGAGGGGGGAGGGAGGGAAATTTCAAAATATACATTTTCTGCGTATTCACATAAGGCATCTGGGACTAAAATTTGGTGACCATAGGTCTTATAGTCTCCGAGATATAGGTGATAATACGAATGGAAAATCGGGAAAACCCCCATAGGGGGGAAGTGAGGGGGAAAATCAAAAAAATATAACAAACTCGTATAGAATACACACATAACGCATCTTTGTGCAAAATGTATCTATCTCTTATGGTCTCTGAGATCCAGGTGTTCATACGGACGGACAGACTGACAGACGGATAGACAGACAGACAGGGCTCGTCATGCTGATCAAGAATATATATACTTTGTCACGCATCCTTCTGCCTGTTACATTTTTCAGCTCCCGCAAACCTAATATACTTCTGTACATTTCATGTACAGAGTATAATTACTTTTAGAAATGTTATATAATTTTCAATTAATTAACATTTCTTGCTCTGTCAGTGCAAGACGAATGTACATACATACATACACATGTAGATACATATGTACATACATAGATGTGCACATATGTATCTATGGACATTCACACATTAGTGTCTCACATTTTGCTTTGGCTATTTCAATCGTTTGCACGCAACTACACGAACAGCTGTTTGCATGTGTGTGTGTGTGTATACTTAGTTGTCCCCAACTGTTTGATATTTTGTATTGTTTGTTCTGCCTGCTTTTGTAAAATGCATATTTTGAAAATCCTTGAATGCAAAGTTGTAGATTTAGTTACGTAGATTACATTATCCAAATTTTAAATCGATCGGACTAAATTTATAACACAAACTTTTCACTTGAAATAGTGAATAAATATTAAAAACCCCAATAATTCAAGCTCCAACACAAATTTCGAGTATGCAGTTTTGTTTGTATTCTTTAATTGATTTTAGAAACTAAGTTTTAAGTCGATCGGTTGAAAAATGCGGTTGTTTCAAAGAAACTTTGGAGCTACTTTTCCCCCCTTTGGAGCTCGTATTTTCCAAAATCCCTTCTTAGTGCTCATCTACACCATGATAGGATACTTGAGCCCAAATTTCAGCATCCTAGCTTTTACCGTGTGGGCTGTTGACGCGGTTTGCTTTTGTGCCCCAACATTTTTTTTACAGGAAAACTCCCATATTTTAGGCCCCAACAAAAATATCAAAAAACCAAGTATACAGTTTTTCTTGGAATTGTTCTGAGAGTATACAAACTAACTTTAAAGTTAATCAGATGAAAACTGTAGATTTTTCATACAAACGTTGGAGCCTGTTTTCCCCCCTTTGGAGCTCGAGTTTTCCAAAATCCCTTCTTAGTGGGGACCTAGACTATGAAAGGATACTTGAGTCCAAATTCCAGCATCCTAGCCTTTACCGTTTGGGCTGTGCGTTGATCACCAATCAGTCAGTCAGTCAGTCAGGACAAACTGTTTTATATATATAGATGTAGGGCATGGGCTGTCGAGGGCCTTACTCCGATTAAATTATACACTCACTTTAGTTTTCTCAATTATTTTATTGTATTATTAACATTAGGTATGTAGGTCTGTTAGGTTATTTATTATTTAACATTTATTTAATTCATCGTTTGATTTTAACACGAGCACACTCAATACCTCTTTCTGCCTCAACAACTCAGGCCCGACTCACTGATCTGATGCTACTTATGCTGTTACTTCGTTTTCTTTCATTTCCTTCTCTTCCGTTTTGCATATGCCAACTGTCATTTCCTAACCAGGGCTGCAGTATGGCAGGGCTACTGTGTTATATTCTACCACTCCTACATTCGGCCATCCGACAAGACATTCGTCCCGAATGATGGACACCATCTTTTCATAAATTCCGCAACAGTGTTTGTTGTATTGGGCCCCTCATCTTCTCCTATCTTTTCCACTACATAGCGCCCATGTCGTAACTTTCGAACTACCTTATAGGGCCCTAGAAATTTCGTTTTCAATTTAAGTCCTGGTCCAAACTGTGTACGTTTTATTGCTACCATGTCGTCGACTTCATACTCATTCTCAGTTTTCCTAGATTTATTATATGACTGTCGATTTTCTTCCTGAATGTGTGCAATATTTCCTTTTACAGCTTTACGAATTTCGTCTTTTTCGGTTTGCAATTCATTGAGGAGTTCGTCCTCCAGCAACACCTTGAGTTCGGGATCGTTTTTTGTTCTCATATTTATGCCTGTTAATATTTTAGTACTTCTTCTTTAGTACTTCTTGGAGGAGATGTGTTAATAAACTGCTGGACTCTATTGACGTTTTTGTACCAGACTTGTGGATTTTCAGCACATAGCCTACTCAACATAGTAATGACAATTCCATTGATTCTTTCTACCTGTCCATTACCTTTTGGTACACCTGTGGCTATTAATAAATGCTGAATATTTTCTGACTCACAATATTCTTTGAAAACGTTTGATGTAAAAGCTGTGCCTCTGTCTGTGATCATTCGCATTGGATTACCGAATACCGCTGATTGCTTTTGCAGTTTATCTACAACTTCTTCTGCACCAGTACTTTTTGTTGGGTATAGCCAAACAAACTAGGAAAATGCATCTACAACCACTAATATATGGTTATACTGTTTCTTTGTTGTGTCCATTGGACCAATGTGATCGATGTGAAAAGTCTTCAAAGGCTCATCTGATTTATCGATTGGATTGAGGAAACCTTCTTCCTTGCTATGTTTTTGCTCACCTACGATGCACTCTACGCATGATTTTATAATCGCTTCAACCTTTTTTGCTAAATCTGGTATATAATACTGTTTTTGGATAAGTTCACTGGTCTTTTTAACACCGTAGTGTCCCTGGCGGTGAGCCATTGTAATAATTTCGTGTTCCATCTTTGTGGGTATAACTATTAATTCTCTCACTAAATCCTTGTACAATACTTCGTGTTTAATATAATAATCTTTATAAATTCCTGTTTCTAATGCCTGAAAAATAGCATTTATCCATTCGTCGTGACATTGTGCCTGTTTAATGCTGTGTCTTAAAGAATCTTGAATCAACAAACAGTGTACTCTGCTCAAAGCATCAACATGCTTCATTTTCGTTCCTGCTCTGTGTTCAATTATATATTCAAAATCCTGAAGAAAAATCGCCCACCTTGCTACTCTTAAAGGAACATCCTGTTTTTTAATGGTCATAGCAAAAGCGTTGCAGTCCGTCACTATTTTAATTTTTCGTCCTAGCAAATAAATTCTCCATTTTTTCAAAGCCTGGATTATCGCGAGAACTTCTAATTCGCAAGACGAGTACTTCTCTTCGGCTGCGGTAGTTTTACGACTCATATACTAGACTGGGTGATAAAGTTGGTCTACGGAATCTTTTTACATTAGTACAGAACCATATCCATACATACTCGCGTCGCAATGCACTTCGGTACTAATCTTTGGATCAAATAAACGTAGAATTGGTGTATTAGTCAAACGTAATTTAAGCTCCTGAAACGATGCTAATTCTTCAGCTTCCATCCTAAAAGTCATATTGTTTTTCATTAGATTGGTCAAAGGTCTGCTCACTATGGCAAAATCTTGTACAAATTTGCAAAAGTAGGAGGTTAAACCTAAAAAACGTTGAAATAACTGTTCCTTTGTCTATTTGTGGTCTCAATACTGCAAATATATACCTCATGAATACAGCAGGGGAGTTTGAAATTCCAAAAGGAACAAAACAACGTATTGCCCTTTTTGCGTGACGAAAGCTGTATATTTTCGGGAATTTTCATTAATAGGAACGTGGAAAAATCCATTTCTAAGATCTAATGTTGTGAACATATTCCCTTTCTGAAGCTTGCAAAGAACATCGTCGATTGTTGCCATCGGAAAATTATCTCTGACGATTTTTGAATTGAGCTTTCTATAGTCACAGCATAATCTCTTGGTACCATCTTTTTTTGACACAATAGGAGAAGCAAATTCGGAAAAACTTTGACGAATTATTCCCTCTTTGAGCCAATCCTCAACCTGCTTGTCCACCTTTTCCTGCTCTTCAATTGACAATCGCCTAGGCCTCTGATAAATTGGTGCTTCGTCTGTTAATATAATATAATATAATGCTCATCTCTACTGGTCTACTCTCTGGCTTTCTATACTTGTAACTATCAATCATGCTTTCTACTTCAGTTTTTATTTCGTTCTTTAGATGGAAAAAGTCAAGCTTACTCGACTCTTTAGCAACTTCCATTGTTAGTAGCTGGCTAAATGTATTTTTTAACTCCGGTATTTTATTTTCTTCTTTATTTTTACTTTCCTGATATTTTGTTGCTTCATTTAAAACATTTTCTCTGGCTTGGCAACTAATGCCTTTAGCTGTAAGGGTCACGTTGACGAACTCTAAGACATCGCTTCCAATGATACCGTCGTATAAAGTGTCTTCATTTCGAACTACATGAAAACTATTCGCTATTGGATTAGAATCCAATTGTGTATGTACTCTAAAAGAACCCAATGTATAAATTTTTTTGCCTCCTATACCTATAAGTTCTTTTATGTCTCGGTTTAGAGTAACTGGATGTATCGCTTTGTAACTTTTCTCGCTGATGGTGCATATATCACTGCCTGAATCGAACAGAGCTGACAAAACATGTTTACCTATCTGGACACTTATGAAAACTCTGTTAAAAACGCTGTGCGATTGCTGTTGCAAGTTTGATTTATCTTTCTTTACCAATGCATGTTCATTTTTCACCACTTGCTCCACTGTTTGCCGATGTGCGATTTTCCACCCTCTTGGCTGCGTCTTGTTGTTTCTTCTTCTGTTCTGTTCTCTTCACCGCCGGTACTCTCTTATTCTGGCAATAAGACACGCCGCTTACTCTTCTCGCTGTTGTTGCTTACTCTGCTCACCGTCGTCGTCGATCTATGTTCACCTCGCCGCCGTCGCTGCTTACTCTGTTGTTGTCGTAGCTCTCTTGCTACGCCGTCGCTGCTTACTCTGGTCGCTGCTGTTGTCGTAGCTCTCTTGCTACGCCGTCGCCGCTTACTCTGCTCACTGCTGTTGTCGTAGCTCTCTTGCTACGCCATCGCCGCTTACTCTGCTCGCTGCTGTTGACGTAGCTCTCTTGCTACGTCGTCGCCTTGTGATCGTTCTGACCTTCGGTTGTTGCACACTTATGATTTTGTTGCCATCTGCTTGTCTCGCTCGCATGCGTCGGTTTTAAACGTGCCACGCTGCTGTCCCACGGGCTGTCTCACTGGCACCTTTTTGGTTTGAGTTTATCAAATGTTCGCCGCTTTCTATGCATTTAGGCGTAAAAAAAATTATGTCTCGTGCACTCCAAAATTGTTTCTTTTATGTATTCCGTGCAATTTTACGAAACGTCGAAAAACTAACAATTTAATGATTGTTATGATGCCTTTATGGTATTGTTCTTCGGGTTTCACTGCACAAAAAACGGTTGAGCCCCCAAGATAGTAGGGCATGGGTTGTCGAGGGCCTTACTCCGATTAAATTATACACTCACTTTAGTTTTCTCAATTATTTTATTGTATAATTAACATTAGGTATGTAGGTGTGTTAGGTTATTTATTATTTAACATTTATTTAATTCATCGTTTGATTTTAGCACGAGCACACCCAATACCTCTTTCTGCCTCAACAACTCAGGCCCGACTCACTGATCTGATGCTACTTATGCTGTTACTTCGTTTTCTTTCATTTCCTTCTCTTCCCCTTTGCATATGCCAACTGTCATTTCCTAACCAGGGCTGCAGTATGGCAGGGTGATTTTAAAATAATTTTAAAGTTATTTTATAATTTGTTTATAAATTGTCTTTTTTTTAAATTCCAACATATATAGTTTTAAAACGGTTTGTTGTATTTTTAAACATTTTATACTTTTTCTTTTTTGTTTTGATTTACTCACGCAGCTTTACCAAATCGTTCTCCTGTATCCGTAGTTATCGTTGGGCCCAATGATGACGTAGACGGCGGCATTAAGCTGTGTATTAGCGCACAAAAATCTATTATAAGTTGGAATTCAATAATATATACATATATAATTCATATGAGGTTCACTTACAAGCCAGAAGAACTTAAATTAGTTAAGCATTTACTTTTTAAATTTTTAAATTGATTTAAGTAAATTTTATGTTCGAGTCTAATTAAAAATTGGGATTATTAACCTTTTTTTTCGGTCTGATCAAACTATACCCAAATAAGGGATGTGGTCAATCTTGGTGCAGATTACGAAGATCCGCTTCCCAAGTGGTTTGGAAACTTCGCATCTGGTTTCGATTGGGGCGTGTTCTGTGGCGGCGTTACCCTGACCAAAAGGCGTCTCCTATTTCGTGGCCGTTCGCCCGTGTTTTGGGGACTGTGCCGTGGTGCGAGTTGCAGCGGTTGGACAGTTGTCCGTGAAGTGGCGAACGTTGTTAAATAAAAATGTTGCCGGAACGATAGATGTTGCGGACAACTATGGCTATTCCATCCATGGTTTCCGGCTCAAAACATCGCCAGTTGCCTTGGCCAGTGCTTCTCAAAAAAGCCTGCAAAAACAATTTTACTATTTGTCCTTTCCCCTGATACTCCTACATACCTTTTTCATTTTTTAAATAATGAACACTTTCTCTTATAAACCTCTTTGGGTCAACACTCGTGTAGTTGAGGAATTCCTAGTCGTTGTTTTAATTTTTCTTATGCACGTGGACAGATTTTTAAGAAGTTACGTTCCCCGTCACTAACGTCTTGTTGGTTCTTATTTCTTCGACTAACTGAAGCAAAAAGTTCTGCAACCAAGCCTATGTATAGCTGCACGCATAAAAGCTTCTAACGGCACTATCGTACGATGCTTAGATCAAGGGCTTACAAGGTCATGCGTATACCAAATTTATTTTATATATATTTTTATAGCATATTTCCGAAAAAAAGTGGTTGGTAAACAGATACTACAAGTTATACGCACAGACTGTAGTAAAGTATCGGCTTTCGTGGATTTTCCTTTACCACATAATTTAAGGGCATTAAGACGAAATCTTGGCATGGCCGGATGGAGTTTTCTGGAGTCACCGCTCCACTGGCAGATTTGTTAGGCAAATGAGTAAATTTGCTATGTCTGCCGATGAAGAAAAAGCGTTTGAAACTTTAAAATCAATGTTTAGTTCCGGTCCACTTTTGATCAGTCACGATTTTTCCAAACTAAAGAAGTCGAAAACGTATTACAATCCCGTTTAGCGCGTTGGTCGTTAAAACTGCAGGGTTTTTGATTTAATATTGAGCATCGAAAGGCCATATTAATGCCCAGTCACCCGTAAACGAGGATCAATTAGCAGCAATTGACTAATTGTAAATTTGGACTCAAAATATTTTAAGTCAGCATATTATTTGGATATGGTCGAGTCAATTAGAGCCAATATAGACCAGTTTCCGGACTTGAAAGTGATTGGCAATATGTTGTATAGGCGCACCGTCCATACGTCGGGTGATCAGCTACACGACAATTATGCGTGGGGTACCCGAAACTATAGTATCGGATAATGGTTCCCAGTTTAAATCTGAAGTATTTCAGAAATTCTTACAGAAACCTTTCTTAGGAATTTTAAACAAAGTAATTTTCCAGCCGGATACAATGCAAAGTTAGGTCCAGCTTTTATGAAAGCGCGAGTTCGTCGTGTACTTGGAAATTCATACTATGATGTCGAAAATTTGCAAGCTAAAATTATACAAGTAGGTCGATATCATGCGTCAGTAAAAATTTGTTTCCTAGCAGCGTCTGGGGTTTTCAATCTTATGTTTGCTTTGAAACCCAAGCTTGATTTTAGCAGGGGAGAATTTGTAACGACGCTGGCTGAATATCGTAATTTTTATTGCATTACCTTTGTCAAGTAGTGCTTTGGCTGCTTATGTAAAAACTGCTTGTTTACTTACAATTTGAATTAGGGATTGGTCTTGGCGCCAACTATTATCAAATTTGGTTGCCTTTGTTGACCGAAAAGAAGATAGTTAGTGTTCTCCAGCCGCACGGTTATCGGCCACCTGTTAGCCACCTAGTGGCAATATTTGTCAGTGGTCCTTTCTTTCAACCTTGACCTGTCAAAGGGGATATTGTCAAAAGAAAGGTGAAGCAATTTCCGTAAAGGAAAGTTTTCTTGCTTGGCCTCTGCATCCGTGTCGTTCTTTTCACCTCGAGATCGCATGGAAGCCAGACGTGCTGAATTTACTCTGGTTGACAAATATAATTTATGGTCATACATATAACCTTTAAGCCGTTTCAAATTCGGCTTGGCCTAAGTGTAAAACCTGCCGCAACTAATTTTCAGAATTTGCAGTAATTTTATTGGATTAATTTGTGTTAGCAAAGGATTTTCTGCCTGGCGAGAGACAGAGAATTTCATGATTTTCTCAGCAATTGTGGAATAAAGAGGCAATTGACTGTTTCGTATACACCTTTCGAAATATGGCAGAAGAGGAAGCCATCGGCCAAACACTTGCGAGTTTTTGGATCCCGAGCATTTGCGCTGGATAAAGCTAAAAGGAGTAAGTTCCAGGCAAAGGGGAAAGAGTACAGTTTCGTCGGCTCCTCTACAACAGCAAAGGCCTACCGTTTATACGATCGAGAGAAATGATCAATAGAACGACGTGATGTCAGATTTGTAGAGGGTAAGTTTGATAACAAAACATCACAAAAATGCAGCATTTCTGAATAAAATAATAATTTTGTCACAAACAGCACTCATCTTTAGTCAAACATTGAAGTTCCACAGCAGCAACCATTTGCACATATCGCTGCAGAACCAGTTGACAGCAACAACGAAAATTCTGACTACGAAGAAGAGGAGGAGGAGTTTTTCAGTGCAAGCGATGTGGAGCAAAGTCTCACTGAGGAGGCAAATGAACCAGAAATAATGGCAGCACAGCAAGAGGGCAATTTAACTCAACGTGGACCCGGTAGACCTAAAATCATTCGTACAGGTCAACCCGGCAGACCTAAGAAGCAATATCACAGTCTGAACTTCTTGGAGGATTTCGAGGCGCCGCAATGAGTAGAAGATGCATTAAAAAGCGAGCATGCTCACGACTGGCAGGATTCAATGCAAGCAGAATATGATGCCCTATTTGCAAATGACACATGGTCATTGCACGATCTACCCCCAGGGCAGAAAGCAATTGGATCTAAATGGGCCTTCACAGTCAAACAGGATAAATTTAGATGGAAACATTCAAAGGTTTAAGTCTAGACTCGTCGCCTAAGGTTGCGAACAAAAGATGAGTGTTAATTACTCCGAAACGTTTTCGCCAGTAATTCGCTATGAAACCATCAGAATGCTTTTCACCATAGCTGCAGAAAAAGAGTTGTGTATCAAGTTGATATTTCGAACGCATACTTAAATGGCTCACTTCAAGAGGAGGTATATATGAGGCAACCACCAAACTTCATCGACAAGCGGCACCCAAATAAAGTTTTAAAGCTTCACAAAGCGATATATGGGCTTTAACAATCCGGGCATGTCTGTAACGACACATTGAACGAAGTATTGAAGGATATCGGCTTCAAACGGTGCAAGAATGAGGCGTGCGTGCACGTTAAGCAGCACCAGCAACAAATCAGCTATATCGCAGTGTATGTTGACGATCTAATCATCATATGTCACGATGAGAACGAGATTGACGCAGTCAAAGAGAAGATTTCATCAAAATTCAACATACAAGATGGTGGAGCATTGCATTATTTCCTAGGCATGGAAATACAACGAGACGGCTCACGGGGTTCAATTTCGCTATGCCAGCGACATCAGAAGACTATTGGATGAGTTTGGTATGCAAAACTGCCGCCCCGCCGCTACGCCATTAAATCCAGGTTACAAAGTGGGTTGTAAAGACGAAAATTGTATCAAGGTAAATATAACACAATATCAATCATTAATCGGTTCGATTATGTATTTAGCAGTCTTGAGCCGACCCGACATTTTGCATGCAGTAAGCAGATTGCTCGAAGTCCAGTACATCATAAACGCACTAAACATATGGATATTACGTACCATTTCATAAGAGAAAAAGTTGAATGTAATGAAATAGTTCTTGAATATGTATCCACTGATAAAAATGTTGCAGATGTTTAAACAAAAGGATTGTCTAAACAAAAACACCCAGGCTTTGCCAAGTTACTTGGGTTGAATTAAAATTTGTAAAACAATACATATGTAGTATATCATAAACGCAATAACCATATAGATATTACGTACCATTTCATAAGAGAAAAAGTTGAATGTAATGAAATAGTTCTTGAATATGTATCCACTGATAAAAATGTTGCAGATGTTTTAACAAAAGGATTGTCTAAACAAAAACACCAAGGCTTTGCCAAGTTACTTGGGTTGAATTAAAATTTGTAAAACAATACATATGTAGCTTAAGAGGAGGTGTTGAAATTAATCGTTATTTTGAATAAGCTAAATACGTAAACCATCTGGCAACACATATATTATTGTACGCCCCTCGTCTGTATGCTATTTTCAGTTTTCAATAAACGGTCTTTGAGTACACACTCTGGATCACTGCGTTGTTCACTCCAACAAAAAACCGTCTGTCGATCACCAACAAATTACCCTAAAATTTATTGGTTACTACACCTGGCTGCACGGGTCTTCCCCATATACCAGATCGTTGGCCGTGAAGTTCAGATACGAAGTTGGTGTTACTGCAATACTAAATTTACAGTTAATTTACCGCCGTCAGTCATTGTTTTTATTTCAATATTAATATTTTTAGTTATGTTTATGTTATATATATATGAATCATATTTATATTATAATATATTGTTGGATTGTATATGCACCCGATAACTAACCGACAACTAGACAACTAAATTAAGTCCGATTGTATTTAAGTATTTAAGCATTTAAGTGGTTCCGATGAATGAACCATCGGAACTGGATATTGAACTTCACTTGTAAATCAGCACGACAAGAGAGCAGACGCACGTACAATAAGTTAATCGTGTAAAATAAAGTCAATCCACATAAAAATTAACTCATGAACTTCAGAAGTGGGATAGACACCCCGTAAATGACTTGCCTACAATAATCTGCTCATCCATCCAAAGAAATTTTACGAATTTGCTAAAATGAACAAAGCACAGATCAATGAGTTTCTGATTTCCAATGGAATTGATTTTCCGGCTACTGCAACGTTAAGACAACTACGCAAACTCGCAGGAAACAACAATATTGACGGCATTGATGATATTGAAGAAAATGACGACCATGAAGAAACTGTGTCGCTATATGAGAGCATGTCCAGAGAAGCCCGAGCTAACCAAACTTTAAGCGAATTGAAAGAAGAAGAAGCATTAATTGACGCTGCCATTATAATTGCAGAGAAGAAGAAGACGCTTCAGATATCCAACTGATTAAGCAATCTATTGCGCCTTTCTATGGCAATGGCAATGAATCTCCGATTTCGAGCGTATTTGCCAGGACATTGATGACAGCGAAAACTTCAAACTGCGATGCGTACGTATGCTGATGAAATCAGGAACCGAAGCTGAATCGTTTTTGGGTGTTAATCGTTCTGAAACATATGCTGATTTTAAAGCATAATTTTTGAAGACATTTGGTCGCAGCAATTCAATGGCCGAAGTTATATTGCTGCTAAAAGAAACGATATTTAAGTCCGGAAAAATGTCCGTTTTGGGATATATATTGAAAATGGAAGAAATAGCATCTCGCAAAACTCTGAAAAACTAACTGTTCAGTTCATTATTGATGGTATGCGCGACAAATCACCTAGTGTCGCTTTATTGTACTCCGCACAAACTGTCGACCAACTCAAAGAGATTTCTCCCAAGTATTCAGCACTCCGTAAGAATATTGCTACACCACAACCACCGCCAGTTAAAGAATTCCGCTGCTACAACTGTTCTGCTTACGGGCATTATTCTTCTGCTTGTACTGCACCAAAACGTACTGATCAAGAATTTCCCACAGAAGATTGGACAACCGTCCAAGTTTGTTGCTGGAACCACGGGTCAGCTGGACCAAGAGAAAACCGACGATTTCATTCCCATTTTTAATAAGGTAGGAGTTTATTTTGACACTGGTATAAATCGCATTAATAATTTGAAATATATTTCCGCCCTTCTCGACTCTGGTAGCTGCATTAATTTGATACAAAAATCGGCAGTGCGTTATGATAACTTTAACTTTACATTGAAACCTACAAAATACTTTTGTGTGAATGGATGGACTATATTTTCATTTGGAAAAATTAAGCTCAACATACTTTTTCTTGGCGAAGTGCAGAATATTGCCTTTTATGTTGTTCCAAACATTGGCATTGTGACCGAAGCATTACAAGGCCGGAACTTTTTGAAATCTTATGGGTTAGGATTTACTACATTGAATAAAATTAATTGTCTTATAAATTGTAAAAAGTATATTGAACTAAAAGGTGGTGTTTTGAACGACAATAGTGATAGTGTACTCTGTAAAGAGATTGTTAATGACCATTTGACCAACAGTGTTTTAGGAAAAAGTGATCTTGCCACATTTAGAAAAAATGAAATAGAAGATATTAGAAAGGACACATTGAATTTCACGAAATTGTTAACAAATATTGATGATCTGGAACAAGAAAATATTAAAATCGTGAATTGTGAAAACACAGACGTTAATGAATCAGATATTCCGTATATTTATAACATTGAAACATGTGATTTTGAAGAATATAATATTGACCCCAAATTGAATGTTGCACACAAAGAAAAACTTATCGCATTAATCAAATCGAATTATTTAGATTTGCACAACATTCCAGCTATTGATCATAGTTATGAGATGAATATAAAACTCAATTCTGATGAACCTGTAAGGTCTGTTCCAAGAAGGCTATCATACCAAGAAAAGCAAGAAGTTGAAAATACAATTGACGATTTATTGACTATACATTAGACCTAGCAATTCACCCTATACTTCGGCAATAGTTCTGGTAAAGAAAAAATCAGGAGAAAAAAGAATATGTGTTGATTATAGACAATTGAACAAAATAACTATCCGAGACGGATATCCATTACCCCTTATAGATGATTGCTTAGAAAGAATGAAAGGAAACCAGTTTTTCACGCTATTATATTTAACAAGTAAAAAGCTAAAGTTGGGTGTCCCGACTTTGAAATACTCTGTACATATGTTTACAATAATTATAGAAAATAAAAAAAATTAAGAAAATAAAAAAAAAATTTGATCGATTTTTAAAGGGTTCATAATTGCACATTTGAAATTGGGGATACCTAAACACTTGGCCGATGAAGTACTCCGTAATGCCCATGACAATCCGTTATTTCTGTCCTGGTTTTGTTGATTGTGTGAAGACGTACATAAATGCTTTCAAAACTTGGAAGATGACAAAAGCACCGAATTTCACAATGCGACCACGTTTAGGCAAACCTGCTGTGTCTGAGAGATTTTTCCAATATTTATATGTTGACTTCTCCACTTCTGTCCATATTCTCGGTCACGCAGTGGGAATATTGCCATCTTCATTATTTTAGATCATTATTCTAAATTTGTTTTTCTAAAGGCAGTGAGGAAATTGAATGCAGAAACTGTTGTTAAGTACATGCAGCAAGAATTATTTCATACGTTTGGGGTACCCGAAACTATAGTATCGGATAATGGTTCCCAGTTTAAATCTGAAGTATTTCAGAAAGTCTTGCGGGAAAACAAAATTTTCGATTCACTTAGAGAAACCTTTCTTAGGAATTTTAAACAAAGTAATTTTCCAGCCGGATACAATGCAAAGTTAGGTCCAGCTTTTATGAAAGCGCGAGTTCGTCGTGTACTTGGAAATTCATACTATGATGTCGAAAATTTGCAAGCTAAAATTATACAAGTAGGTCGATATCATGCGTCAGTAAAAATTTGTTTCCTAGCAGCGTCTGGGGTTTTCAATCTTATGTTTGCTTTGAAACCCAAGCTTGATTTTAGCAGGGGAGAATTTGTAACGACGCTGGCTGAATATCGTAATTTTTATTGCATTACCTTTGTCAAGTAGTGCTTTGGCTGCTTATGTAAAAACTGCTTGTTTACTTACAATTTGAATTAGGGATTGGTCTTGGCGCCAACTATTATCAAATTTGGTTGCCTTTGTTGACCGAAAAGAAGATAGTTAGTGTTCTCCAGCCGCACGGTTATCGGCCACCTGTTAGCCACCTAGTGGCAATATTTGTCATTGGTCCTTTCTTTCAACCTTGACCTGTCAAAGGGGGTATTGTCAAAAGAAAGGTGAAGCAATTTCCGTAAAGGAAAGTTTTCTTGCTTGGCCCCTGCATCCGTGTCGTTCTTTTCACCTCGAGATCGCATGGAAGCCAGACGTGCTGAATTTACTCTGGTTGACAAATATAATTTATGGTGATACATATAACCTTTAAGCCGTTTCAAATTCGGCTTGGCCTAAGTGTAAAACCTGCCGCAACTAATTTTCAGAATTTGCAGTAATTTTATTGGATTAATTTGTGTTAGCAAAGGAATTTCTGCCTGGCGAGAGACAGAGAATTTCATGATTTTCTCAGCAATTGTGGAATAAAGAGGCAATTGACTGTTCCGTATACGCCTCAGCAAAACGGAGTTGCTGAACACGCTAATCGCACAATCGTCGAGATGACCAAAAGTTTACTAATTCATGCAAAATTAGAAGAATCCTTATGGGCCGAGGCCGTATTGACTGCAACGTATTTGCGGAATAGATGCCCAACAAAAGCACTTAGTGGCGTTACACCTATCGAAATATGGCAGAAGAGGAAGCCATCGGCCAAACACTTACGAGTTTTTAGAGCATTTGCGCTGGATAAAGCTAAGAGGAGCAAGTTCCAGGCAAAGGGGAAAGAGTACAGTTTCGTCGGCGCCTCTACAACAGCAAAGGCCTACCGTATATACGATCGAGATAAACGCTCAATAGAACGACGTGATGTCAGATTTGTAGAGGGTAAGTTTGATAACAAAACATCCCAAAAATGCAGCATTTCTCAATAAAATAATAATTTTGTCACAAACATCACTCATCAACCATTTGCACATATCGCTGCAGAACCAGTTGACAGCAACAACAAAAATTCTGACTACGAAGAAGAGGAGGAGGAGTTTGTCAGTTCAAGCGATGTGAAGCAAAGTACATATGAGGTATATATGAGGCAACCACCAAACTTAATCGACAAGCGGCACCCAAATAAAGTTTTAAAGCTTCACAAAGCGATATATGGGCTTTAACAATCCGGGCGTGTCTGTAACGACACATTGAACGAAGTATTGAAGGATATCGGCTTCAAACGGTGCAAGAATGAGGCGTGCGTGCACGTTAAGTAGCACCAGCAACAAATCAGCTATATCGCAGTGTATGTTGACGATCTAATCATCATATGTCACGATGAGAACGAGATTGACGCAGTCAAAGAGAAGATTTCATCAAAATTTAACATACAAGATGGTGGAGCATTGCATTATTTCCTAGACATGGAAATACAACGAGACGGCTCACGAGGTTCAATTTCGCTATGCCAGCGAAAGTATATCAGAAGACTATTGGATGAGTATGGTATGCAAAACTGCCGCCCCGCCGCTACGCCATTAGATTCAGGTTACAAAATGGGTTGTAAAGACGAAAATTGTGTCAAGGTAAATATAACACAATATCAATCATTAATCGGTTCGATTATGTATTTAGCAGTCTTGAGCCGACCCGACATTCTGCATGCAGTAAGCAGATTGCTCGAAATCCAGTACATCATAAACGCACTAAACATATAGATATTAAGTACCATTTCATAAGAGAAAAAGTTGAATGTAATGAAATAATTCTTGAATATGTATCCACTGATAAAAATGTTGCAGATGTTTTAACAAACGGATCGCGAACTCTCGAGCATGCACAGAGAAAACTGAACCAGGTAATGCTTCGTGCTAAATGTTGGCTGGATTGTCACAAGGCGACAGATACCAATAGAAATAGGCATCAAGATCAACGAGGATATTTTAAAGACGCAAAAAGCTATAAAATATCTAGGAGTTTGGCTAGACACTAAGCTGACATTCGGGCCGCATCTCCAACATGCGAAAACCAGAGCAGCAAATGCAACACAATCGCTATGTATGCACATTAAGCGTAGAATGCAGGGCAAAACCACTACTGAGAATCCAAAGAACTGCGGCGTTAAGAATAATTAGCGCTTATCGAACCGTCTCCAAGTCAGCAGCACTTGTTATAGCAGGTGTCAAACCAATTGACCTACTAGCTAGAGAGCGGAAGGATATTTATGAGCTGCGACATGCAGGGCAAGCCGATAGACAAGCAATAGAACGGTGCAAAGAAGAAACGTTAAGAACCTGGCAAGATCGATGGACAAACGAGGATAAGGGAAGATGGACAGCTAGACTCATCCCTGAAATAAAACCCTGGGTCCAGAGAAAACACGGAGATGTTGACTACTACACCACACAGATGATAACCGGACACGGCTACTTCAGCTCTTTCCTCCATTCCATGGGAAAGAGCCGACAAAGTAGCTGCGTGTATAACGACGCCGAGTACGATACCGTAGAACACACAATATTTCTCTGTCAACGTTGGACAGAAAGACGAAATCAACTGTCAGAAAGTGTTGGACAAATTTCGCCTCAAAATATAGTTGGAAAAATGACGCAGAGCGTAGAAAACTGGCACCAAATATCAAGATATGTAAGGGACCTGCTTATCCTTAAAGGAAGTAATGCGAAAGCGCTTCCAAAGTGGAGATAGGTCCGTGATGAGGGGGGGTTTAGTGGGTGCGTGTCCCACATACCTCTCTGCGACGGCAGATCGAGAGATGCATAAGGCATTTCCTCTCCTCAGCCCAAAAAAAAAAAAAAAATTATTATTATTATTATTATTATTATTATTATTATTATTATTATTATTATTATTATT
Source organism: Scaptodrosophila lebanonensis (assembly GCF_003285725.1). NCBI lineage: Eukaryota > Metazoa > Arthropoda > Insecta > Diptera > Drosophilidae > Scaptodrosophila > Scaptodrosophila lebanonensis. The sequence goes on along the minus strand of NW_022060724.1, from coordinate 7,221 downwards.
ATTATTATTATTATTATTATTATTATTATTATTATTATTATTATTATTATTATTATTATTATTATTATTATTATTATTAGTATTATTATTATTATTATTATTATTATTATTATTATTATTATTATTATTATTATTATTATTATTATTTTTTTTTATTATTATTATTATTATTATTATTATTATTATTATTATTATTATTATTAGTTATTTAAGTTAATAGATGTAAAATTAAATTGTTAATTTAAGCTTAAGTAATTGAAGTCAATGTTGTCGTAGCTTGCGCCACTGTACAAATGAGTGGTTAATGTAAAACGGGATCAATCCAGCTGTTAACAGCTGGTCGCGCTTTTATGTTGCCGAAAAATAAACATGAGTTCTCTTCTCTTGTGACCACCGAACACAGCAGACGATATTATTTAACCAAGCGCAACAGCCAACTACTTTGTCTACTTTTTCCGCAGTTCCATTTGTATGCAAGCTATTTAACGTAAATTGATAGCTGCATTAATTTCGTTTCGTTTATAAAATTTACATGGCGCCCGAGCAGGGACCTCGGGAAAGTTTCGTTTCGGTTTAAATACAATACTTTGATAATTTAAACATATTTTCGCGACAATTAGTTGGCTGCTCGCTTTGGTTATTCGCTTGTGAACGCCACTGGACCTGGAATGGATACAATGAAAGTCGATGAATCTTCATCTGATGACCAGGTAACCGTGTCATAGCCTATGCATACGGACATACATGTGTATTGTTAGAACTGCTTATGATACACATATGTATGCACATTAAGCTGCTGCTAATTACATATATACAGTTCTTAGCACATACAATCAATTTTCGCATATAGTGGCGCATGCATCTGGTTTGGCACAGGAAATATTTGTGTCAAGTGTAAAACGGCAATTTGAAGCAATTATTAATTGTGATTAAAAATCGGGAATTGAAAATTGTTCGTTCCCAAGTTCGTTGACCGACCAGTTTATGCTCATGATTCTTTGCTGACCGCGGTATCGAGTTAGTGCTGTGCGTGCTCCTACATTCCCCTTTTCGATTTCGTTCGTACAGCCTACGTTTACAGCAACGGCTTATGCGTGGGTGCGCGCCAGTACACACTTAGACCGCTCATTCCGTGCCCTTTGCCCTCTTGTTGTTTTATCTTCAGACTTAAATGCTGAGTGCAGTGGTTTTCTTCGTTAGTTGTTTTTTCAGCAACAATTCGGCTTGCGTAAGAGTAATGTAATTGCTTCCCTTGCTTGCATTCCTTAAATTGGCCGTCGCTTATCGCGTACGATAGGCAAGCCGACTCTCTTTTGAAAACTCTCTTCGACGAACTACTTGTAGATAATAACCTCAGCTGATAGCTGAAACTTGTTCGAGCTGCATTTGCTTTTATATATGCACAGTGGGCTGTGCCATTAGAAAACTCATAACATAATTAATTGAACTTTAAATAATTACTTCGCAAATATGTCGACCAACAAAGTAGACGACACTTTGTCAACTCCTGGCTGTCTTAGTGACCAACTTACCAAGTTGTTCTCGAAATTAGAGAAGGTAGAAGAGGATATTCTTCGTTTAAAAGAAGCTTTCGTAAAAAAAACTACTCCACCAAATCCGATCGAAATACAGTGCCGATTGGAAATCCTAAATTCTTATATATCAAGGGCCAGTCAGATATTGACTCCATTGACCCAGATAATACAAATCGAGCTTCATTGGAGGAAACTTGTATCAGTGCCAAAGCGCTATATTTATCTGCATTAAATGCACCGCCGGCAGCTGACAGATTTCCTCCTGCTGCGCAACATTCTCAGTTACCAAAAATGAAGCTACCAAGATTTAGTGGCAAACATGCAGACTACAAACAGTTTATAAGCCTTTTTAAAAGTTTGGTAGATTCTGACCGCTCACTATCGAATATTGAGAAGTTTAACCATCTTCTCTCGTGTCTGTCCGACGAAGCTTTAGGGACAGTTACAGCTTTCCAAATGACCGGTGAGAACTATTCAAAGGCCTTAGAAAGTCTAGAGCGCGTATATGACAACAAATGCTTAATATTTTTTGACACATTAGCACAGTTGTTTGACGTTCCGTCTATGAGCAAGCCCTCAGCTTCGGCTTTGAGGTCAATCATAGACACCATATCAGCCATTTTCGAGTCACTCCTGTCTTTAGGGAATGAAAAACAAATTGTGAATGCACTGTTGATACACATCGTCTTGTCGAAAGTAGACAGTTACACAAAGGCTAGATACGAAGAGCAGCTCGACTATGATAGTTTACCACTATGGTCGGAGTGTGTCACTGTACTCAACAGGCGATACCAACACTTGTCTGCTGAATATTGCTCAAAGTCAAAAGGCAAGCCAAGGTTTCAGTTTCCGTCGAAAAAGGCCACTAAATCGTCGTTTTTATGTTCCAAGAGCTCACAAAAATGTTCTTTTTGTGAAGCCGATCACCATATTTCTAAATGTCGAGGTTTCAGTGCGACTCCTGTTTTAGAGAGGTTTGCCTTTGGAAAAAGCAACCAATTATGCATTAACTGCTTGATGCCAGGGCATAGGGTGTCTGCCTGTACATCGTCAAAGTGTAGGGTTTGCTCTCGTCTGCATAACACTTTGCTTCATAGGTATTCAGACCCTGCTCAAATGCATAATGCTGCTTCTAATCGAGAGCAGCAGTCGGAGGCTCTCAATAACTTGTCCGTGGTTGAAGCTTCTTCGCATCCTGCACATGTTAATCACGCTTCATCGGAAATCGAACACGTCATTCTTGCAACAGCGTCGCAAGAGCCTTCTTAGACCCAGACTCACAGGAGAATTTCATGACAGAAGACTTTGCCCAATCTCTGCGTATTTCCAGGCAAAAAAAGTGTCTTACTGTCACATCAGTTGGTAAATCCAGTCTGGTGGCGAAAAGCGAAGTCACCGCAACAGTTTTTTCAAGAGTCAACTCTTACCAGTTCAATGCAGATTTTTGGGTGCTTAGTTCAATTTCTAAAAAGCAGCCCGATTGCGATTTTCAAGCAATCAGTGGAAAATCCCAGCCAATCTCGAACTAGCCGACCCCGAGTTTTACAAGCATCAAAGAGTTGACTTGTTGCTTGGCGCTGACTCATTCTTTGACCTGTTATGTACTGGTCAAATGAAACTTGCAGACGGTGCGCCATTATTGCAGAAAACCCTGTTTGGATGGGTAGTATCTGGGCGATGCAAGAACTTCAATACGCGAAGTCCGTCTTGTTGTGCAGTCTCATATTCTGTTGAAGACACTAAGCTTGAGGTTCTAGTGGAGCGTTTCTGGGAATTAGAAGGATTTCCCAACGCTCGAAAATCCACAAAATTCTCTTCTGAGCAAGTTGCATGTGAAGAAGATTTCGTCAAGCGTGTACACACGTTACCATCAGGTCGTTTGGAAGTCAGTTTGCCATATAAGACCGATCCTCAGGTCTTAGGCTCATCATTTGATATTGCCAAACGACGATTTCTATCGCTAGAACGCAGAGTTCTAAAATCCCCCTCGCTCCAAAGGATGTATGTCGATTTTATGAACGAATACATCGAGCTTGGCCATATGACTGCCATAGGAACAAAAATTCCACCGGGACCACACTATTTCATACCGCATCAGTGTGTCCTGAGGCCTGATAGTAGTTCCACCAAACTGAGAGTTGTTTTTGACGCTTCGTGCAAAACAACTTCTGGCAGTTCATTAAATGATATTCTTATGGTGGGACCGACTATGCAGAGGGAATTATTTTTGTCGCTCATTCGATTTCGTTTAAATCGCTTTGCCATTACGGCAGATATAACCAAAATGTATAGGCAAGTGAGCATATCCGAAAAAGACCGCTGGTTCCAACTTATTGTTTGGCGTGAAAGCCCATCTGATGAGCTTCAAGTTTTTCGGTTGAACACGGTCACCTACGGCACAGCTTCTGCACCATTTCTTGCAATTCGGTGCTTGCAGGAGCTAGGAGTTCGTCATAAAGACGCTCTCCCAATAGGTGCCGAAGTTGTTTGCAACGACTTTTATGTCGACGATATGTTCACTGGAGCCGACAATTCAGACATGGTAAAGACGATTTGCACTCAGGTGTCTCAAATTTTAGAATCAGGATGTTTTCAGTTAGCAAAATGGTATACAAACCATCCAAACATTACAGATGCTAACTAATCTGAAAAGTCGTTGAACTTCAATGATACCGATTCAACTAAGACCTTGGGTATGAGGTGGACGCCAAATACAGATCAGTTTCGATATCATTTGGATGACAGTTTCGCTGATCTAAGTCCTACCAAACGCAATATTTTGTCAGTGACAGCACGTATGTTTGATCCCCTTGGCCTTTTATGCCCAATAAGCATAAAGGCGAAAATTATTTTGCAAGAGCTTTGGCGCAATAAGCTTGATTGGGATGAGGCGGTCCCAATGGAATTGGCTACCAAATGGGAAGCGTTTCAGCAAAATCTTTTGCTACTGCATGAGGTCTCTATCCCTCGATATTCTTTTGCCTGTGGCAGCTCAAACATACAAGTGCATGGGTTCGCTGATGCGTCTAGTCACGCATATGGATGTTGCTTCTATATTCGTGCCAACCACAATGACAACATTTCCTGCCGTTTGCTTACAGCAAATGCAAAGGTTGCACCGTTGAAAACAAAATCCATACCCAGGCTCGAATTGTGCGCAGCATACTTACTGACCCAACTATGGTCTCAAGTTAAAGAAATGCTTGCCAAATGCAGAATCGAGAGTGTGTTGGGATAAATTGGATAAATTCGTCTCCTTCCACGCTTACAACGTTTGTGGCAAATCGAGTAGCTGGAATTCAAGAAATGTCTGAAAATGTTCTATGGCGTCATGTTCCTTCTCTTTCGAATCCCGCAGACATTGCGTCGCGTGGATCTGATATAAGAGAGCTGGTTAATTCAATTTGGCTTGAAGGGCCTAAGTTTTTGTATGAAGATGAGTCAGTTTGGCCTCAAAATGCTAATTTTTCATTATCTCAGGAAATTAAAAATAGCGAGACGAAAAAATCTGCTCAAGTCTTCTTAGCTTCCAGCCAGGATGACTTTTCGTATGTACTCAATCGTTTTTCCTAGCATCGCAAACTTGTCAGAGTGTTCGCTTATGTATATAGATTCATATTTCAATCAGATGAGAAACGCAGTACTTTGAAACTAAATGTTAAGGAGTTAAGCTTCGCAACGCTTAAATTATTCGAGCTGGTGCAGCGCTCTGAATTTTCAGAAGTGTTTGCAAAATTAAACAAGTAAAAAAGCTAAAGTCGGGTGTCCCGACTTTGAAATACTCTGTACATATGTTTACAATAATTATAGAAAATAAAAAAATTAAGAAAATAAAAAAAAAATTTGATCGATTTTACCTCTCTCGGTATTCGAACTCACGTAAAGGGTTTATAATTGCACATTTACATAGAAATTGCGCCTGTGTGAGTGTATGTATGCCTATGCGCATCTATTCGTGTCTGTGTAAGCATTTTCGCAGTCAACCAAACAGCAACATCAACAACAGCCGCGGGCAGCGCTTGAGCAGCGCTGCAGCAGCGCTGCATCAGCAAATATATTTATGGCTATAACTTCTTGTTAAATCGGTCTATCATAATGAAATTTGGCATACGGACACATAATAACTAACTGGGGGTATTTCCAAAATTTTAGTTCGAAATTCCAAGAATTACGGGAGTTACGATTTGCGGGGTAGAGGGGGGAGGGAGGGGAATTCCAAAATATACATTTTCTGCGTATTCACATAAGGCATCTGGGACTAAAATTTGGTGTTCCTAGGTCTTATAGTCTCCGAGATATAGGCGATTATACGAATGGAAAATCGGAAAAACCCCCATAGGGGGGAAGTGGGGGGGGAAAATCAAAAAAATAAAACAAACTCGTATAGAATACACACATAACGCATCTTCATGCAAAATTTGGTGTCTCTATCTCTTATAGTCTCTGAGATCCAGGTGTTCATACGGACGGACAGACGGACAGACGGACAGACAGACAGACAGGGCTAGATCGACTCGTCTCGTCATGCTGATCAAGAATATATATACTTTGTGGGGTCTGCCACGCCTCCTTCTGCCTGTTACATTTTTCAGCTCCCGCAAACCTAATATACTCTTGTACATTTCATGTAAGGGTATAAAAAGGGTCATCTTCTTCAGCCAGGCTTTCAAGCGCTGACTCCATTTATCCAGCAGTATTCAGACTCTGGTAGACATTTTTCGCTTATTCGGGTCGGAGGTAGACTGCTAAACGCCCCTCTTGACTATGAAACAAAGCACCCCATATTGATGCCAAAGTCCTCAGCGTTTGTCGCAATGTATTTGCGAGAGCTACATATAAAAAAAACTGCCACGCTGGCGTTAAAACTATGATAGCTCTGTTGCGACAACAGATTTGGCTTATTAATGCCCGAAAAGAATGCACGCAAATTGTTCGAAAGTGCATTCACTGCTTTCGTTATAAGCCTAAGCTTCTGAGCCAGATTATGGGAAACCTTCCAGCTGACCGCCTTCTGGCTATGCGACCATTCTTTGTTTGCGGTGTTGACTTGTGCGGTCCCATTAATGTTCCCTCCGTATAAGAGGACGACCTCCAGTTAAAATGTATATAGCAGTGTTTGTGTGCTTTGCTTCAAAAGCCGTTCATCTCGAACTCGTAGCTGACCTATCAACTAATTCGTTTATTTTAACCCTAAAAAGCTTCATCGCGAGACGTGGCGTTCCTCAACGCCTATATTCGGACAACGCGACCAACTTCGCGGGAACCAACAACTTGCTGAAGGAGCTGCAGGCGGAGTTCAGCAAGCAGCAATCCAGTCTGCAGTTGTTTGCAGCCGAGCAAAGGATGGAGTGGTGCTTCATTCCACCTCGAGCGCCTCACTTCGGAGGCCTTTGGGAAGCGTCAGTCAAGTCGGCAAAGCACCTCCTCATACGCCAAATCGCAAACGCGTTCGTTGGTGGAGAGCGAGGTCAGAGGCCACTTAGCGGACGTAGAGGCAATCTTGAACTCGCGACCGTTGACGCAGTTAGGCGCAGATCCCCACGACGGCGACGCCCTTTACGCCGGGTCATCTGTAATCGGTCAGCCGCTTCGTTCGCTGCCGCAAGGATCCGAGCCGGACAGGCCAGACAGACCGCTAACGTATACGCACAGGTAGCAGCTGCTATCACTGCTCAGACAGCGGTTC